>NW_028143111.1:0-279000 GCF_977018435.1 Lepisma saccharinum | reverse complement strand
TTGCAAATAGCAATAACAACTACCTATTTTATTGTTGTTTGTCGTTTAATGATATTTTTCAGACAAGATATTTAATTTTAGATTTTAATTTGTGTTTTAAGTCCATTTTATGCACAGTAAGGCTAATCGGGACTGGACGTACAGTTTAAAGTGGGATCCGAACTACCGTGCCATGTGCCTCCACCTGGTATCGAACCCGGGACCCCTTGATTACAAGGCGACGACGGTCTTTAATATTATTATTAAGTTTATCAGCAAGATTAAAATTAACCGTGCAAATCAAGATTATGTCACAATATTCAGAATAAATTCGATGAGCATAAAAAAGTGGAAAAGTCATACTGATTCATTTATCATCTGTTTTGTGGACAGCGTACTTTTTGTGAATGTATTATTACCATCGCAACAGAAAATTAATCATAACATCTAATGTAAAATACAATACTCCAGATGTATGCTTGTGAAGAAATCGTTACACCTCGTCACTTTTAAGTATGTGCAATCATGTAAGGATATTGTAAGAGTGTACATCACAACATTGATGGATTAAAAAAGAAAACTTTCAGTTTAGCTACTTCTTTCAAACATCCACCCCGCCTCTCACTTAATAGGATCCAAAGCAACTACCAGTGACTGTCCCAAACATTCTTGATGATTTGAGAATGACCCAGTATAAACAAACTCGGACAATTTACATTATTGCGTGGAAAAATCGTACTGTCAGCTTCATGGCGAATAATGTTTCATTATCGGTCGAAATGCCCTTTCCTTCTTACTTCGTCTTTGCGAACACATCTGGACGTGAACTTACTTGTAAACGTAGACATAATTAAGGACAAATGCAGTGGGATCCATGAGTATTACCGTGCAAATTGTCCATCACCATGTTCGTGCTCTTTATTCGACCCATTAAGAGCTTCAAGAATTTAAAGAAAACTCAAAACAAGCTGTTGACAATTTCAGCACCAGTATATATATAAATCCATCGCATAAAAGCACATAGAATGTAGGAGAAATATTAATGAAAATAACCATGAACAATTTTAACGGTAATACTCAAGGATCCCACTGTAGAAAACATTAAGCTTTTAACCACATATTATCTTCCACACTCTATAGGGTGGCCCGTAAGTCCCTACTCACTCACATATTTTATGTGTCCAGTGTATCTGTGTGCTGTCCTACATTCTCGCTGCATAATATTATGCAACACCATGTTCTGTGAGACATTTTTCGCAACATAGCAGGGGTTATTGTTCCAAATGCCGCTGTAACAGCTGCCCTCAACTCATCATCGGAATTATAACGTTGTTTCGCTTTCGTATACCCAAAGAGAGTTATCACACATTGGCAAGTCCGGACATCTTGCGGTCCATTTCATAGGCGCCGGGGATATTTCAGAACCACGACCTATCCATTTGTTAGGAAAAGTATCATTGAGATATTCATGCACACAGAGGGCATAATGAGACGAACCGAAGAATAATAACATAACATTATATAATAACATATGGATGGGAACTGCTACGTTGCGGAAAATGTCTCACAGAACATGGCATCGCATAATTGTATGGGCAACAGCACACAGAAAACTATATAGCCTACACTATACATAAGATATATGAATGGGTAGGGACTTACGGGCCACCCTGTATAATGTTTAAAGTATCATCAAAACGCAACACTTTTTTCTCAAATTTTAACATGTTGCTTGCGTTCTTTGTCATAAAAAAGTAACATAATAAGAATGTTTTAAAATGCTGAATCTCTTTATTGTATCAACTCTTCATACATTGTGTACGTGCATAGATAATAGTGTAATTAACGGTGATAGAATGGTGTGCCTCCAACTACGCTGCACTAAAATGTAAAAAAGTAAGTATAAGTAACAATATAATGCAGGTCGAATATAACATAATACATACAAGAAACGTTAGTGTCCTCTGAAGTATGTAAGAATAAATTTTCTCTTTACGATGAAACGTGAAACGGATTTTTGCAAATTGAAAGAGTATTCTGTTGTTTCCATACAATTTGTTAAAGCGCTCTTAAGGATTTAACATGCAACATTAATATGCATTAAATGCAGCATTAAATCGTCTCATTTCTTGTTCATTCTTGAAAGCATTTCATGCACTGTAAAATTAACATACTTACTCTCATTATTCGTTTGTTCTGAAAAGACAGTAACAATGCGTAGGGTTTTACAAGACTTAGTAATGGGTACATGCTTATATTAAATAATGTTCGAAGTTTCAAAACGTCTGAAATAAAAATTAAAGCATGTGAAACATTATCCGTGAGATTCAGTGTAACAAAACACACTTCAAATCTTTAAAATTTCACGCTTTTAGTCCATAGCTTGTGCTGAAAGTTGATGAATAGTACCCGTCTGGAAGGAACAACAAATAGGTTGATAATTTACACATATTAATATTAGTTTCAAATATTAGCACTCTAAAACGCTGGTGGGCTTAAGAATCTAGCATTAATGGCAAATTGCAGGACTTCTCTTCTGATTCCAATTTCATGCTATTTGCCATAAATACCAACATGTGGGTTATAAGTTTATCTTGAAATATTTGATTTGTTATAAATGTAATTGATAGGTTTGACTGTTACTGAATTGAATTATTCGCTAGCTACCTTATCCGGAATTGACATATTTCCAAACAGAATTATTAGAATTAAGTACCTTTGTTTTAGTAATGAATTACTTCAATTCTTACATTTTGATTAGTCGAGAGTTAGGGCCACATACGACCATTTCAAAACATCACTTACGTGCTTATTATTATTCAAGTGCAAGAATATTAACACCCAGAGAAAACGTCTGAAGACACAAGATAAATAAATCAATGCCTGTTTGATATATTCCCAAAGTTTCTCACTTGTATGCTGGCTCTTTTAATTTCATAGGATTAAACAGATCAAAATGACTTTTTCAATTCCTAGGACCATTTAGAAATGGGAACACAAGGGAAGCCTCCACGAAGTGTGTCTTCCCTGGGCAAGTATCCAAAAACAATAAACACATACACGTTTGACTAAGGGGAGAAGTATAAAGTGGGTGGCTGAAAGACAGTGAGAGAGTGAAAGAAAGTAAGAATGAAACATGGATGGGAGAGAAATATGGACTTTATAACAATGTAAGGAAGACGGATTGAATAAATCAAATTTGATTATGAAATTCATTTAAGGGAAGATTTGATGAAATTGAAAGCCTGAGAGAGACAGAGGGTAATAAGGGTGCGTGGGAACAGAAGCAACTTTTCTCAGGGTCTCCCTGTCTAATGAAAACTTTTTATTGTTTTTATCTATTACATAGATTTCTGCAAATAAGGTTGCATAACTTTGCTGCATTTTAGCGTAGACCCATTGCTGATTCACATATATTTTCAAGTCTGAGTAGTGCCTGTAAACCTCAACAAGATGAATATTTGGAATCAATGTGCAGCAACATGTGAGCCACCGCGAAGGTCTTTCCACCCATCTGCGTGCGGACTGAAGCCATTGTCGAACTTCCTCCTCTATTTGTAAACTTGCTGGCGTGGTAAGCATGCATAGACACATTGAATTTTAATTTAACGTAGAATGTCTATAAGTTTTATGCTTTCAGATAGCAAGCACTGCTCTTCGCTTATGTATGCGTATGCAGTAGGGGCCATCATTAAAATGACAATTGATCAATGATTCCCCGTGGAATAATTTGAAAGAGCTCCCAGTAATTTAACAATTCCAAGTCATCAAAAAAGGATCTGCTCCAGAGGGCCTACGGTGGGACCCAGGAGTAATTATGCACTAGAGCATTTGTAAATTTTAAAACAAACGCTACAATGTCCTGTCCTTCGACTGTCAAAACGAATGGCGACTGACTTGAGTATACTCCAACCTTGAAGAGACAATTATGACACTCCATCCGTCCCCCACCCAAGCACTTTGTGGCTTCATAAAATGATTGGTACTTGAGAAGGTTATTATTTTCAATTCTCCGAGTATTTCGATACTGTTTTTCAAATTAACTACCTTGATTTTCGTAATGTCGTAATGTTAATGTCGTCGCCTTGTAATCAATGGTTCCCGGGTTCGATACCTTGTGGAGGCACAGAGTGGTTCGGACATCACTTTAAACTGTATGTCAAGTCCGGATTAACCTATCTATGCATAAAGTGGACTTTAAAAAAACTCAATGTATAAACACACAATGAGCTGGAATACAATTACAATTTGATTTCTGTAATTTATTTCTTTTCAGTCTTTAAATAATTTAATTTAGATAATTTGGAATTATTATTCTTTTGGTAGTATTCATTTGAATTTTTTCAAATCTGTACAATACATGGAAATACTATATATAACACACAATTTCGATAAGTTAATAAAATATTTCCATCTTTCCATCACTTACATTCTAAATCTGTAGCTGCTCCTGCGGCTATAAAGAGAAACAATTGACTTATTGCATACGTAATAACACAACCACTACAAGGAATTGATTTTTTATAATTCCATCATTTTTGAAATCATAAAAAAATACAATTTAATGAGGAATTTACATTTAAGAATTGTTCTTGTAATCCACAAATCTTATACAAAATGCATAGAACTGTCTATAGTGTAAATGATCGTTTAATTACGATACTAAAATGTATTTACTTGTTTCCTAAATCATAATCGTCAAACATTTCTTCTTTCATTCTATACTGAGCAGTAAAAGGAATTGTGCGAAGAGCATATCCATCTTCTCTGTAAAATTTCTGATTATTTATTTGGTAATAGTTATCTACGTCCTCCAATTGCTGTCACGCTCACACACACACATACACACACACACACACACACACACACACACACACACACACACACACACACACACACACACACACATATATATATATACAGGGTGATTGGTAATTTGACCTATTCCTGGAAAGGGGCACATTTGCAACAAATTTGACCCTATGCACCGGGGGTCGAAAATAAATGGGTTTCGAGTTATTGCAGTTTGTAGATTTTCGTGACATATTCAGACTTGCGACCAAAAAACTACTAATTGGGAAAAAACTACTACACCCTGAACACTTAATCGACACGTTGCTAACAACTGACGAATGAGTGACTATTGGGGAAAAAAATCATGCCCAAAATTCCCATACCCACAGAAAGAAACAGTCATTGGTGCACACGTCATGAAGAAATTTGGAAATTATCGTTTAAATCGAAGAGGATTACTCAAAAAATTGGTAACACACTTAGCGTAAATATTACTGAAAAACTTCCTCGTTTCATAAGCTCTCCAAAAAGATGCAAATGTTGTAAACTGGCACACGGCCTGGGGGAAAAATCTGGATAAAAACTGAGAATGCGCGTTGTAGATCTCTTTGTAAAGTGAAAAGAAGTTGTCGGTTGTGAGAAATAAAGAAACGAAAAAGAGTGAAATAATAATGTTATTTACCATTCTCATGATTCTAGGTTGTCAGAATTAACTGTTAGAAACACTACAAATCCTGCTAAAATCTCCTCCCCCGGTTACGTATGCAAGCACGCACCCTGTGGCGTACTTCAGACAGTCACTCGCGTTGACACTCTGTCAGCACATTGTTAAAGTGACCGTTATGAAGTACGTAGTGCGTACCATCTGTGTTGTCTGTACGGGTTGGACACCTTGTAACGAGTGCACTCACGGTCCCCGAAATGACGTGTCAATCATACCCCGGCACGGGGCCAAACGTCGTTATGTGTACGGGAAACCGGTCGTGACTCTCGGTCCGGGTATTCAAGTTCGGCACGAAACGGCGCAGGGGTTAAAGCAGGTGACCTCGCGTTCGTGAAAAATCACGGACTCAGCTCGCAAATTGAGGGAAAGACAAAGAAGCTGTTTTTTAAGTACGACGGGCCGTATTTCTGTAAGAGCAAGCTAGCCACTAACATACTTGAACTGGTAGATTGCACCACCAGAAAAACGCTAGCGCCGCAACATGCAGAGAACTGCAAAAGGTGGAACTGCTCCGACGAAAAGCTCCAAGAGTGGTTAGCGCGATATAAAAGCACAAGCGAGTCTTTGGTTTGAATTCTGATCAGGATGTGAGGTACATTTATCCTATTTTTGTGTAAAGTTATGAGTGTATAATATGTTGATATATTATGTAAATTGGAGGTATCATTTATATCATGAGTTTTGTGTTATCGAACTGGTTTACTTTTCTTGTACAGGGTGTTAAAAAAAATTGTAGTCGAAATTTCGTGCCCCTGAGTAGTGAAAAATTTTATTCGCCTACAGAATTTTTTGAATCGGAAGGAGGGCGAGATGTCACGGTATCTAGTGACATGTAAAACGCAGTTCGATATAAATTATTTTTTGTTTATTGATTCATTTTATGTTCAAATATAAAAGTGTGAGGTTCTTTATTTGTGGATAAATTTGTATCCGAGCCAGACGTCGGGAGTTGGGGACGGGTTTTTCTTGAGTGACAGCAGAACTATCTTTTCGGCTTAGAACATGACATATTTGCACTAACACGGGGAAATGGAAAGATTATTTTCGTCGAGACCGTGCTTCAAATCACAGCGGGGAGCAAACCCATTCTTCACGGATGACCAGAAAAATCAGCTGGAGCCCAAGCCTGCAAGGATCGAAGACGCGCTGCCGACCGCGTTTCAAGACAATGGACACAGGTCATTCACATCTCCTCCGAAAGCGAAGCCAAGCTACTTGAGCGTCCTTCCCAACGGACAAATTCGAAAGTGACGTATAAACAAGAGTACCACGATTCGAGAGACAGTTTTTATCCGGATTTCATAGAAAGCATCTCCGCGCTACACTCTCGCGTGATTATTGTTTTGTGTCCGTGAACTTTGTTTCCTTACGTACCGTGAGCGAATCGCAGATAGAGAGTTACCAGCGTGCGCCTTATTTTGGTGAAGATTACGCGGTGATTTGTTTTTGCCAAGCGTGGACTACATAATAATGGAGGGCTAAAGAAGATAGAGAAGGGAGGCCGTCGCCTCCCCGGCACCCGCAACGATGCGCCGCTACCATCCGGTGAAGCCAGCACCAAAGACGACATCAAAGCCAAACACTGTCTAAAGCCCGAAGGACGTTTCCAGATCGACGTTCCAACCAAAGCCGAAGGACGTTTCCAGATCGACGTTCCAACCAAAGCCCGAAGGACGTTTCAGATCGACGTTCCAACTGAAGCCCGTTACCCGAGAGAAAGAGAAGAGAAGGACGACTCCAGAACGACGTCCAATTGATGCCCGACACTAGAGATATTCCGAACCGGCGCGTGACCACGTACACCCGACGCTAGTGACAAGAGGAACCCCGAAGTACTGAGGAGGTGCAAGTACACCATATCGTCGCAATTATTGTTCGTCGCGATCGACCTCGGAGAACAATTTCGCCACAAAGGAACCGTGTGCAAGTCCCGCGTTAAGGAGAGATGAATGACCACGCAACGTAGCAGAGTCTGGTAGAGTATACTTCAGAGGGTCTATGTCCATGTAAACGTGCATTGTTAGTACCAACACCGTACTGTTAACGCCGAAGCCTCACTTATTTGCAAAGTGACTCAGGAAACTCCGAACCTAACCCCCCGCGTCTGATAATTTTTGGTATTGTTATAAAAAAGGGTAATTTCATGTTCAGATGTTCTAATTTAATTGTCTGCATTCAGCGTTAGAAGCTCCATTTCATTTCTTTAATATTTAGTGAAAATTGTCAAAGTGTGCTCCATTTTTTGTGTAACCGACCGCCCCGTCGCGCCATTTAACTTGTCAATAGTTGACTGATGAGTCCTTTTTAATTGTGGAAAGCGTAATTTTTATTGCAAGGTCGTGCGCATGAAGTAGTATTATTTGTTGCATAGTGGTTATTAAGGTAATTTTTGCTCGCGCCGACGATTGATTTGTGTATTCCGGCAGCTGGAGCCAATTAAGTTTTTGCATCCCTATGTAATTGTGTAGTTGTTCTCATTGGACGAGAGAGGCTTATGTGTATAACCCCCGTCCGAGAAACTTGTATAATGTCGTGCTTAGGACTGGATGCATACGTTCATTCGAACGAAAGATTCCACCACGCCGACCCAATTGTCTTAGTTAACCGCTTTCCGAGGGCTGGCACTTAAGTTAATTTAAAAGAGCACAGGAGCTGGCAGACAAATGCCCTAAATTCACATAAAGTTTTAAAAATTAAAAGGAATGATATGTTAATGAGATCCATGATTTGTATCCATACTTCACATGTAAAAATACCTCATGTGTGTGAAAGAGAGAAGAGTGAATGTTGTGAGAATTTCAGGAGGCTTTGTAAACAGTTGTTGATTGCAATATTTTTTTTGTTGTTACAATATATATTCACTTTTTACCGTTCGTCAGTGTTGTTATTTGACGTTTTTCAGGTACCGGATATTATGCTATTAGTGTGTTATGATTGTTCGAATCTACATATCCAAGGTAAACAAAACAGATTAATATTTCAAGGTATTAATCTCCGCCTGGCAATAGTATGACAATAAACGACCGTCTCAGTACCGAACTTGAAAACCCGGACCGAGAGTCACGACCGGTTTCCCGTACACATAACGACGTTTGGCCCCGTGCCGGGGTATGATTGACACGTCATTTCGGGGACCGTGAGTGCACTCGTTACAACCTGAGTGTTAAGTGTTCAGTGCTGTAGTCGTGAAAGGTACATCACAAGTTAGTTTCGTACGTATTCGTGTGCTCCTTTGTGAGCCTGAGAATGGCGACATCCACCACCAACGAGCTTGCCGATATGCATCTCGTTTACGGTGAGGCACACCAAAACAGCCATCAGGCAAGGCGTGTGTATCGCGAACGATTTCCAAATCAGCGCCTATCATCACATGTCCTGTTTCAACATGTGGATGCTCCTTTACGTGAAACTGGATCTGTACGACCTAGGGTGTGGGATCGTGGCAGACCGCGCAGACTGCGCAGTGTCCAATTTGAGGAGGAAGTTTTGGACAGGATACAGGAAACGCCAAGCACCAGCACCAGTGCAATTGCCTATGTGCGACACACGCACCATACCAATGTGTTACGCGTGTTGCACGATGAGGGTATGCACCCATACAAAGTGCAGAGGGTGCAACACTTGCAGCCGACGGACTTTTCCCTACGCCTTGATTTTTGTCAGTGGTATTTGCTGCAACAAACCCTTGCAAACCCCAATTTTCCAAATGCAGTGTTGTGGACCGACGAGGCACTATTCACCAGAGAAGGCGTCTTCAATACCCATAATAGTCACGTGTGGGATGTGCAAAACCCGCATGCAATCATTGAGCGTCATTTTCAGCGACGGTTCGCAGTGAATGTGTGGTGTGGTTATGACGAGCTGTCATAAGGCATTCTGGTTATTTGAGTTTCGAGCGTGTTTGTTGGGGTAAAGTAGCCCAAATCACGTCCAAAAACGATGCACTCTTATAGTGTGGAGAATTCACGACAGGTGGAATGTCAATGCAGAAATAAAACTTTGTTGCTTCCGTGGTTACGCGAAGAGTCGCTAGATGGCTCTGGCCGGTTTACATATTTAAAAAGTAAATTCCTTTGCTTGAAATACGATTTGCTTGCGGTTTGCTTATGCACGGGGACATTTTGAAGTGCTGGCCGCTGCACACATGGGCAATTTGCAGTTATGGCGGAAAATTATAAAATTTACAGCGTTTTGATCTAAGTTCCATCGTATGGTTAAAAGCAAAAAGTTTATTTCAATATGTATTACAATAGGATTCTTAACACATACACATACATGTTAACGTGTGGTTTCTTAAACATATATATTTTTAAGTTGATTTGGTAAAGACAATCGTGCTGTGCACAAAGGGACGGGGAAACGAGTACTGGAAGAAGAGAAAGAAAGGGGAGTGAGCGAGGATTCCCGCGTGATGGAGGCTGAGCAAACGGTATCGGAATGAAAAAACGCTGACGAATATCTGCGGATTTCTGCGTGTAGGCCTGAGTTGCACGATTACATTACTCTGCCTAAAGGCCAAAAACGTTGAGTGAATGTTTTGAATAAGCACGGATCATTGGGAAGGCCAGCTGGACTTGGAATGCTGAAACAAAATAAGGTGGGATGAGGAACTGATTTTGCCTCGTGATATGACAATGGAGGTAAGCTGCATATGTACTTTTAGCGTTGCGTGAGCTCATGTATAGACGTTCGTTGGTAGAACTACCCGTTTGTTAACGTATTTCATAGCATGCTAGCGTGTGATCCGTGTGGTACTTTGGAAAACGAATAAATCATTGTTTGCACCGCGTGGACGAGCGCAATGTGGGTGGACGCCATTGATGTCTGAAAATTGAATTCTTAACATCTCGAGCGAATCCCGTGTGATATTTGATTATATATATAAAGTGGTAATTTGGGTATGATAAATATTGGACGTAATATATCACAGAATTATACTGCATGATGTACATTTGATATTGTTAAATTCTCGTTGGTCACATATATCATATATATCGCAGATTTGTACTGCATGGAGTACATTTGGTATTGTTAAATTCTTGAAGGTCACATGACCATATATGGTAATATTCACGATCAACGTATTGACAGCTGATTCACATATTTTAGTTCAATAAGGAGATACATTCCTTGGTACTAAAATAGTATATGCTTCAGTTAAATTTGAAAAGCTCAGTTCAAATTCTCTTAAATCAGCTCACTGACAATACAAGCATGAAACATGTGTAAATGTTCAACACAATAAATGGGCTCAATGTTTCTTTGTGTTCATATTTCCATTCTTTAACATTTTCTTTCGTATGTATTTGGTTGTTCGTGACAGTATTTAAATGTTTAATTCTTTCTTTTCAGAGGGGGGAATTCCGCATGTGTCTGTAAATGGGGTTAGTGTTGCTATTATGGAAAGTGGGTTCTGTTGTCTGTAAATTAAGTATTTTCAACTTGGCATCATAAGGTATAGAAATTTCATTCCGAAGTGATCTGCAGGCGTTACTGGCGTTATCAGGCAAATTTTCTTAGAACAAATAAGTTTAAACTAATGTCATTTAGCCCGTCTCAAGATTGATGAGACTCAGTTATTGAGTCGTTGCTGCCTGGTTTAAACCATTAAGTTTAAACTAATCTTATTTAGCTCTTCACATGGTATTGTCGGGGACAACCTGATAGGTCTGTACGTCTTGCCTAATACTTTGTCCGGTGGGAGCTATTGCGTGTTCCTACGGGAAGTTCTACCCGAACTGTTGGAAAATGCAATTAGGCAAGATGTATGGTATAAACATGACTGTGCCCCTGCACATTTTGACCGCCGAGCCAGAGCTGTACTCAACAATACATACGGTGATAGGTGGATTGGTAGGCGTGAACCTGTTCTGTGGCCACCTCAGTCACCCGACCTCACAATGCTAGATTTCTTCTTTGGGGCGAAATGAAGAGGCTGGTCTACGAAACCCCTGTGGAAAGTGTAGAGGACCTCGTTGCTCGAGTTACCGTCGCTGCTGGGATGGTCACTGAGATTCCCAACGTATTTGAGCATACCAGAGCGTCCCTGCTACGCTGTGTGGATGTGGCTTTCGGACATTTTCAACAACGTCTGTGATATGTATCGTTGTCATTTCCACAGCCAATAAAGAATACTACTTGTGTACGTGTGTGTCATCATAGTACACCTCTTGCACATGTTGTCTGTGTCCCCTCTTCTGTGCGGAATCCCCTTCTGCAGCCAGCTTTACGGACATTTCCTGGCGAAATGTTCTTCATGTACTGTGACCTCCGTCATTTCCCTTTGTACCCCCATTCGATACCTGTGTTCCATATCGGACATATTCCCGGGAAACCCTCACTTCTTGTGGGGAATCCCTGCCGCATTCATTTTCAACACGCGATTGGTGCATCAGTCGCTTGCCCAGGTGTGTTTTCTTTGGGGATATCGTGCAGCATCTTCTCTATGAGTACTATTTGTCGGTATATGTCACACGATTTCGGCATCCTGTAGCTCTGACACGGTGCGTCATTCGACAAAATTCCATTTACATTTGCGCTTTCATTTCACTTGGCGTTTCATCTGCTCCGCGTTGTAAACGGACTTTTGCACCACCCTGTATATACAAAGTGTCTCATAAGTAATAGAGCAAACTGACACAGGTGAAAGTACACGATAATAGAAGCAAAAAAGGTACCAGCAAACATGGGTCTGCAAACGAGCCGTTTTCGAGATAATCGTGAATATGTGTTTACAAGACGCCACTGACTTCATTGTTTGTGTTTGTAAACGTCGTTCCAGTTGGTAAAATGCTAATAATGTGTGCGAATGTGAGGGTGCTTCTACTATTGTGCACTTCACCTGTGTCCGTTTGCATATATATATATAAAGTTTCGTGAAATGCGTAAAAGATTCAAATTTCATTTTCCTATTACACTGAACGATAAAATAAGTATGTGATAAACAAAAGTATTGTTTACTTGAATAAAATTATTCAAAATTTATTAATAATAATCAGAAAATAAGAAGTAAACTTTAAATTTTATCAACGGTGATGAGCACAGTGATCTGTATAAATTGGGACATGGCGAAAAATATATTAGTTCCAATCAGCATCTATTTATTTCTCAAATATGAACATTAATTATTATAGATTTGTAAAGAGTAGAAAACAATAGTGACGTATGAAATGATTGCATATTTTCTACACAATTATTTTATTCAATATATACATTATACCCCATACCAATAATGATTCCAAAAGCTCTAGGAACAGTTATTTTAAAATTCACTTGCATGATATGAATGAAATGTTTCAATTTACAATCCACTAACCTAATTGAGCTTCCGCTTGTAAAGATAAAGAAAATACATTTTCATTATTTTAATTATTATTGGCTATCTGTGTATAATTAAAAATCACGAATTTAGAATTAGAGAAATTCAGACTAGCGACAGAGTTCTGCTGATCGAATATGAAAGTTAGAAAACTGAGACATGGAGACAGAGATGACTCATGAACCTAAAACACTTTATTTTTCAGTTGAGTTGAACAAATAGTTCTTTAAAACTTTGTGAAGGACAAAACATATTTGAAATAATTGTTATTGCAGCGCTTCATTCTATCTGAATGATGCCAAATGATTCAAGATTCGTAGAGAAATACGCACAGAGCTATCATCATGCAACCATCTTTCATGATAATATGATAAAAGAACTACTTATCAAATAACAGCACATCAGTTTCATACCCATGTTGGGGAGGGAACCCCATCGAACTATGAAATATTTAAATGTAAACCTCTAAGAAGCTACAAATATAACATCGATATTTTTTCCAATTTGTAAGAAATTCAATTCTTTTCTTGGATATAAGGATGTGGAGGCAGGCTCCAGGAGCCTGTATTTTGCAATATTTGGTCATTTTAGTTTTACGATAATTGACGTAGGCCTAAGGCGGTCGAGTATCACCGTTTAGTCGGGCAGTTGGTGTCCGTCCCGACTTCTTAAGAACTGGTTGTGATGAAAAAGTCTAATGTTTTGTTAACACATATTTAGACACGTTCTTTATTTTAATAATCATTAGGTGCAGCTTAGTAGGATATAATTATTAAGTTTATCTTATGTCATTATCAACTTTGCCAATAGTTATCACAGACAAACGACCGGGCGGACACGAAAATTATATAAGATACATCTTTCAGTTTTTTAACAACAATACACCAATTCAAAATTAATTTCGTATCGTTCTTTTAAATATGGTTTGTTTTCTGGATATATTATAAATATAGATATCACAGTTCTTCACCACTGTTTGGGAATATATTTGTTGTATCACATATTTATATTAAGGAAAAGGTTAAACCTTGTAGACAATTTTCAAGAATAGAAACTTCTAATTTCACCACAATTTCCACACGTGGATTTAATCAATCTTTAAATCAAATAATTCTGAATACCATACGATTTGAAATTTCACAAACTAATTTAATAAGTTGGTATTTCAGCACACGTTACGTTAATTTCAATGAAAAAGATACGTCTCTTAACTACTTACAGCCCACGTTACAGCCTCTGTCTCCATGCTTGAAAATATATAATTTCGTCGTGTAGCAAGCAAATAATTTTACCAACTCTATTTACTTATGTGTCTATAGTTTAAAAGGCATTAAATGAACACTTAGTTTACTATTCCACTTACCCTATGTCAACAAATCTATATTAAAGAAAAATTACCTTTATTGTTTAATTCACGTAATTACACAGATTTCTGCCACATTTACAAAATGATTTTTCGCATTCAACGAAAAATATTACAACATACACTGTTAACACTGATCATTATGCAGCAGCCTAGTGTTGTCACTAGGAGCACTGAAAGAAATAAGTAAATGTTAATTAGCGTTCGAGAGGTAACAGAAGGCAACGTGAAACGCTTACATAACTTCTCTCTTACCAAGACCTTAGTGTGTGTTCATGAACACATCATTTCGACGTGACTTAGTCCTCTACATACTGTGCTTCCTCAACAGGTGGCAGCAGAATCGTCGATTTAGTTGCGCAACCCAGTTAGTGTCAAGAGAGTAACATCAACATGGCGGACGTGCTTTCAATTCACATTTAATGGAACTGCCAATAGGCATAATTGTGTGTGCTGGGCTGAAGATAATCCCCACATTACTGTTGAAAAGGCTGTGAATATGGCTGCGTAAAATGTGTTGTGTGGCTTGTCTCCTAGGGGACTCATTGAACTTTCCGTTTTGAAGGTACTGTAACTGGAGAAGAGTACCTAATAATGCTAGTTGATTCAATTTTCCTGCCATTCGTGCAATATACGATGGCGCCCCGCCGCACTATCACAGGGATCGGGCAGCATACCTGGATCAAAATGTACCAGGAAAGTGGATAGGACGCAGGGGACCAATGAACTTTCCTGCACGCTCTCCAGACCTTACGCCGCTCGATTTTTTCTTACGGGGCACAATAAAATATGAGGTGTACAGTCGTAAACCACGTAACCTGGACACATTTTGGGATGAGATTCAAGTGGTGTGTGCAGAAATCCCATTGGACACTTTGGTGCAAAGTACGAAATCAGTCGTGATTCGTACTAAGGAATGTATAGAAGATTAAATCTATGATTCTGAGCATTTACTTCTCCACCATTTGGAACATTTAGAGCACAGTGATCTGTATAAATAGAGACATGGCCAGAAATAAATTAATTCCAATCAGCATCTATTTCTCTCTCAAATATGAACATTAATTATTATAGAGTTGTAAATGGTAAAATAGAATACTGACGTATGAAATGATTGCATATTTTGTAAACCAGTATTTTGTTCAAAAGTATACACTATACCTCATAGTAATAATGATTCCAAAAGCGCTAAATGTTAAAAGAAGTTTTTTTATTTGAATAGCACTCAGGCAATTTTTCACCCGTCACGCTATACGGGGTCCAGGCCTTTATCGTAACAAAAATAAAAGAGTTTCTGAGAAATAAAATTTCCATATCTTTTTTAATGGCTGAGGCTAAAAAGGGTCACTCAGCACAAATAAGGACAAAGACAGGACAACACAGAATTATACTGGCCTTTGGAACAGTCGCCAGAGCCTCGTTAGTCTCCAAATTCCGTCCAGGGTGTACTACGTTGACGTGAGGTTGACAATTGGGTGTACTACGTGGAAGGATCACCCTGACACCCTGAGCAGTTATTTTAAAATTAATTTCAATGATATGAATCAAATGTTTCAATTTACAATCCACTAACCTTCGTCTTCCGCTTGTAAAGATAAAAAATACATTCTCATTATTTTAATTATTATTGGCTATCTGTGTATAATTAAAAATCACGAATTTAGAATTAGAGAAATTCAGACTAGAGAAAGAGTTCTGCCGATCGAATATGAAAGTTAGAAAACTGAGACATGGAGACAGAGATGATTCATGAACATGAAACACTTTATTTTTCAGTTGAGGTGAACAAACAGTTCTTTAAAGCTTTGTGAAAGACAAAAAATATTTGAAATAATTGTTATTGCAGCGCTTTATTCTATCTGAATGCTGCCAAATGACAAGATTCGTAGAGAAATACTCACAGAGCCATCATGCAACCATTTTTCATGATAATATGATTAAAGAACTACTTATCAAATAACAACACATCAAGTTCATACCCATCGGAGGGGCCATGGGGGCCACCCCATCGAACTATGAAATATTTAAATATAAACCACTAAGAAGCTACAAATATAACATCGATATTTTTTCCAATTTGTAAGAAATTCAATTCTTTTCTTGGATATATGGATGTGGAGACAGGCTCAAGGAGCCTGTATTTTGCAATAGTTTGTCATTTTAGTTTTACGATCATTGACGCAGGCCTAAGGCTGTCGAATATCACCCTTTAGTCGGGCAGTTGATATCCGTCCCGACTTTTGTCGAACTGGTTGTGATGAAAAAGTCTCATT
Organism: Lepisma saccharinum; assembly: GCF_977018435.1. NCBI lineage: Eukaryota > Metazoa > Arthropoda > Insecta > Zygentoma > Lepismatidae > Lepisma > Lepisma saccharinum. The sequence goes on along the minus strand of NW_028143111.1, from coordinate 262,549 downwards.
TTTTGTTAACACATATTTAGACACGTTCTTTATTTTAATAATCATTAGGTGCAGCTTAGTAGGATATAATTATTAAGTTTATCTTATGTTATTATCAACTTTGCCAATAGTTATCACAGACAAAGGAATGGGCGGACACGAGAATTATATAAGATACATCTTTTAGTTTTTTAACAACAATGCACCAATTCAAAATTAATTTCTCAATGCGTTCACGTTCAAAAATAGTATCGTTCTTTTAAATATGGTTTCTTTTCTGGATATATTATAAACATAGATATCACAGTTCTACACCACTGTTACTGCTTACATTCAGAGACTGATGAAATTAAAGAAAAATATAAAGTAAGATATTATAATGAGATATAAATAACAGATACTAACAAATACACTAGAATAAAAATATATATGTCGACAATTGCGTTTTGAACTACGTATCTACAGATAACCTGTTTGGGAATATATTTGTTGTATCACATATTTACATTAAGGATAAGGTTAAATCTTGTAGGCAATTTTCAAGAATAGAAACTTCTAATTTCTCCACAATTTCCACACGTGGATTTAATCAATCTTTAAATCACATAATTCTGAATACCATATGATTTGAAATTTCACAAACTAATTTAATGAGTCGGTATTTCAGCACACGTTACGTTAATTTGAATGAAAAAGATACGTCTCTTAACTCCTTACAGCCCACGTCTTCGAATAATATTTCTGAAAGAAACAAAACGTTAGTTAACCCATTCATTAATTATAGTTTACATGGCCGTAACTAACAATGGCAGTGTATGAAACTTTACATTATATACATTTACCAAATGTGCAATTAAGGGTTTTTCGAAAATGAATTCAACAGCGGATTGAAAATAGTTTACGTTAGAAGTTCCGCATATTTCTCAGCGCCACGAAACAATAAACTCGTCTGAATGAATAATACTTCTAAAATACCTTTTTTGTAAAAGTAAAGTAAAGTGCTCTTCAGTACTTAGCACAACGCCATGAATTCATATAAGGGGTGTGGGGGTAACGCTCCACACTTTCTTGATCCGGGTTTCCCCCAGGTACCCATGTTATTCGACGCTGTGTGGACGCCGGGGCCGCTTCCATCGTTAGAAAAGTTTCCGGATTTGAACCGGCCGGGGATCGAACCCGGAACCTTTAGCATGGTAGTCAGACGCGTTAAGACAACAAATGTATTGCAAAAAGAGCTTGTGATAGAGACAAAAGTACTTTACTGTTATGCAGTAAAACTTATACATCAAACACGTTTTTTGAAAAAAAAACTTTTCTTGAATTTATGAATGGTGTCGAAAGAACTTGAATTTACTCTCTAGCAGAATTGAATTTGTGGGAGAGGGGCTGGGAAAACGAATACCGCTCTGTTTCTCTATTTTTTTTTATTTTAAGAAATTTTGCTGCATATAATTCTATTGTATTTCCAGCATTTACTGGAATACTTGCCCTAATATGAAAAATATTATAATTTCACACTTCCTCTTCGAGGAGAGAAATGTAATTTACTGTTAATATATCATTGTTAGTGACCATATTTTAGTAACCAGATATCGATACATAGTTTATTTATCGACTGTCGCTTGTCACGGTGAGACATGAGAGTTTGATCATTTTATATTGATGTGTAATATGGTAGGTAAATTAGTCCAGCATATTATGTCTCCGTTGGTTCTATAGTTTCTAAGTTCCTGTGAAAGTTAACGCAGGCAGACATACAGTTGGATACTACTATCGATAACTATTCAAGTCTAAATTCTTTCCCACCGCTTCTTTTAATGTCAACTAGGATATCTCAATGAACTTATTAGTTATAGATGCAGCTAATTATATATTTTGTCTTCTTTTGGCATATCACTAATTTTGCTTACCAAATTCCGACGAAACCTGACCTGTAATATAAAGAAATAAAATATATGAAGAAGACAATAATATACAAAATGGATAAAAGGTGATATGAAATTTTCTTCAAACGCATCACAATAAAATTCTTCGTTACATTGACAGTAGAGTATAAAAGAAACAGGTAGCCCTATTATTTATGCGTGTTCCGACAGTAGAGAAATTTAATACTTTGTTTTATTTTTCATTCCGTATTTATTGCTAAAAGTATTTTGAAATGCGACCAAAACAATTATTCTTGACATTTTTGCAAAAATTTACAAAATACTGAAATTGAGAAAGTTGTAGTCGCTAATGTAATTAGTCAATATTCGCAAATATTCTTCCGTGTCTTTGATGTTAAATCCATAAATGAATATTCAGGAGAAAACTCCGTTTCTACTGAGTTACACAATGATTATACATTCTCGTAATGTATACATTTCTCCATCGTTAAGCACGGAGAAGGCCAAGACATGGGTCAACAATAACAAAAAATAGAAACAAATTCTCAAGTTTCGTTCGATTTAGAATGTTAGTACTACCCCTGGTCTACAACTGAGTCCACCTCTAAAATAAAAAATGATGATATTTTTTTTCTATCTTCATTCACAGAAACTTGTTTCTATTACCAATCAAGACAGGTTGAAACATTGGATTGAAAAATATATTCATATTTTAATTTTCTGCAAACACCTTTGGATTTAAAAGAGATATATTTTATAACAAAGCTGGAAATTGCAGTGAATATGTACATAATAATAGCAGTACTTGTTCTTTATGCAACATTAAACATTGTCATTTCTTGTAATCTTTCAATTAAGCAGAATTTCTTTGTACATCATCTACGCTATTTTTGCAGTTTCCAAAACTTCAAACGTAAGATATTTATCGGGAGTAAAGGCTACTTTTCCTTTGCAAAACTGCATTCTTGCTTCACTACAATGAGTTCAGAAAGGTTGAGCCTATGCTATGATACGCAAAGTCTATAACTCGAACGAATTCAGTTTCTTGCTTCAAGTATTCATTCACAGATGTACCCGTAGTTCTCTAATGATAGAGGGTGAAAAATCTGTCATAATGTAATGTTATAATTATATTAACTAAATGTTTAGAAGGTTATTTCGGGTAGCAACAAATAAAGTATTAAAATATTATTTTTTGACGATATAATTGAAAATGTTAAAGTTCAAAGTTGTAATATATGGTACCATGTATAACCTCCAATGCAATATGATTGTTATTATAAACACGTGTGTAACAATATTAGTTGTAAATTCCTTGTAAGAGAAAGGGAACGTTGTGTTCTAAAGATTTTATTCAGAACCTCACATAAAGCATATCTTCAACGTGCAAAAGTTTGATGGCTCTCTCTCGCTCTCCATGCTTGAAAATATATAATTTCGTCGTGTAGCAAGCAAATAATTTTGCCAACTCTATTTACTTATGTGTGTTTTGTTAAAAATACATTAAATAAATACTTAGTTTACTATTCCACTTACCCGGTGTCGACAACTCTCCAAACCCTATATTAAAGAGAAATTAGCTTTATTGTTTAATTCACGTAATTACACAGATTTCTGCCACAATTACCGGCGTACAAAATGAGTTTTCGCATTCAAAGAAAGATATTAGAACATACACTGTTAGCAATGATCATTATGCAGCCTTAGTGTTGAAATTAATTCCTCACTAGGAGCACTGAAAGAAATAAGTAATTGTTAATTAGCGTTCGAGAGGTAACAGAAGGCAATGTGAAACGATTGCATAACTTTTCTCTTGCCAAGACCTTAGTGTGTGTTCATGAACACATCATCTCGACGTGACTTAGTCCTCTACATACTGTGTTTCCTCAACAGGTGGCAGCAGAATCGTTGATCTAGTTGCGCAACCCAGTTAGTGTCAAGAGAGTAACATCAACATGGCGGACGTGCTTTCAATTCACATTTAATTGAACTGACAATATACATAATTGTGTGTGCTGGGCTGAAGATAATCCCCACATTACTGTTGAAATGGCTGTGAATATGGCTGCGTAAAATGTGTTGTGTGGCTTGTCTCCTAGGGGACTCATTGGTCCTTTCCGTTTTGAAGGTACTGTAACTGGAGAAAAGTACCTAATAATGCTGTCTGATTCAATTTTCCTGCCATTCGTGCGATATACGGTAACAACAGGTTTTATTACTAAGAAGATGGCGCCCCGCCGCACTATCACGGGGATCGGCGAGCATACCTGGATGAAAATGTTCCAGGCCAGTGGATAGGACGCAGGGGACCAATGGACTTTCCTCCACTCTCTCCAGACCTTACGCCGCTCGATTTTTTTCTTACGGGGCAAGATAAAATATGAGGTATACAGTCGTAAACCACGTACCCTGGACAAACTTTGGGATGATATTCAAGCGGTGTGAGCAGAAATCCCATTGGACACTCTGGTGTGAAGTACGAAATCAGTCGTGATTCGTACTAAGGAATGTATAAAAGCTTAAACCTATCATCCTGAGCATTTACTTCTCCACCATTTGGAACATTCAGTTTGATCAGAAAGTACAATTATTTTTCAAACTGGATTGTAGTCTTTCTGTTCCCAGAAATTTAACCTTGTAGATTGGAAAATATATTTTCTATGACAGTTCAATGTTTCTTGACGTACCCGGTATAATTGTGATGAATAAAGATTCGTGAAATTCATAAAATATTCAAATTTCATTTTCCTATTACACTGAACAATAAAATAAGTGTGTGAGAAATAAAAGTATTGTTTACTTCAATGGAATTATTCAATTTATATTAATAATAATCAGAAAATATGAAGTTAAATTTAAATTTATTAACGCAGTAGAGCACAATGATCTGTATAAATAGAGAGATGGCCAGAAATAAATTAATTCCAATCAGCATCTATTTCCTTCAAAAATATGAACATTAATTATTATAGAGTTGTAAATGGTAAAATAGAATACCGACGTATGAATTTGTTGCATATTTTTTAAACCAATATTTTTTTCATAAGTGTACCCTATACCTCATAGTAATAATGATTCCAAAAGCGCTAAATGTTACAAGTTATTTTATTTGAATAGCTTAGGCGATTTTGCACCCGTCACACTAAACGGGGTCCAGGCCCTTATCTTAACAAAAATAAAAGAGTTTCTGAGAAATAAAATTTCCATATCTTGGTTTATGGCTGAGGCTCAAAAGGGTCACTCAGCACAAATAAGGACAAAGACAGGACAACACAGAATTATACTGGCCTTTGGAACAGTCGCCAGAGCCTCGTTAGTCTCCAAATTCCGTCCAGGGTGAACTACGTTGATGTGAGGTTGACAATTGGGTGTACTACGTGGAAGGATCACCCTGACACCCTGAGCAGTTATTTTAAAATTAATTTCAATGATATGAATCAAATGTTTCAATTTACAATCCACTAACCTAATTGAGCTTCCGCTTGTAAAGATAAAGAAAATAAATTTTCATTATTTTAATTATTATTGGCCATCTGTGTATAATTAAAAATCACGAATTTAGAATTAGAGAAATTCAGACTAGCGAAAGAGTTCTGCCGATCGAATATGAAAGTTAGAAAACTGAGACATGGAGACAGAGATGATTCATGAACATGAAACACTTTATTTTTCAGTTGAGGTGAACAAACAGTTCTTTAAAGCTTTGTGAAAGACAAAAAATATTTGAAATAATTGTTATTGCAGCGCTTTATTCTATCTGAATGCTGCCAAATGACAAGATTCGTAGAGAAATACTCACAGAGCCATCATGCAACCATTTTTCATGATAATATGATTCAAGAACTACTTATCAAATAACAACACATCAAGTTCATACCCATCGGAGGGGCTTTGTGGGCCACCCCATCGAACTAAGAAATATTTAAATGTAAACCACTAAGAAGCTACAAATATAACATCGATATTTTTTTAAATTCGTAAGAAATTCAATTTTTTCTTTGGAAAAATGGATGAGGAGGCAAGCTCCAGGAGTCTGTATTTTGCAATATTTGATCATTTTAGTTTTTAGGCTGTCGAATATCCCGATTTAGTCGGGCAGTTGGTGTCCGTCCCGACTTCTTAACAACTAGTTGTAATGAAAAAAGTCTCATTTTTTGTTAACACATATTTAGACACGTTCTTTATTTTAATAATCATTAGGTGCAGCTTAGTGGGATATAATTATTAAGTTTATCTTATGTTATTATCAACTTTGCCAATAGTTATCACAGACAAACGACCCGGCGGACGCGAAAATTATATAAGATACATCTTTTAGTTTTTTAACAACAATGCACCAATTCAAAATTAATTTCTCAATGCGTTCACGTTCAAAAATAGTATCGTTCTTTTAAATATGGTTTCTTTTCTGGATATATTATAAATATAGATATCACAGTTCTACACCACTGTAAGTGCTTACATTCAGAGATTGATGAAATTAAAGAAAGAGATAAAGTAAGATATTATAATGAGAAATAAATAACAGATGCTAACAAATACAATAGAATAAAAATATATATGTCGACAATTGCGTTTTGAACTACGTATCTACAGATAACCTGTTTGGGAATATATTTGTTGTATCACATATTTATATTAATGATAAGGTTAAATCTTGTAGGCAATTTTCAAGAATAGACACTTCTAATTTCACCACAATTTCCACACGTGGATTTAATCAATCTTTAAATCACGTAATTCTGAATACCATATGATTTGAAATTTCACAAACTAATTTAATGAGTCGGTATTTCAGCACACGTTACGTTAATTTGAATGAAAAAGATACGTCTCTCAACTACTTACAGCCCAAGTCTTCGGCTAATATTTCTGAAAGAAAGAAAACGTTAGTTAACCCATTCATTAATTATAGTTTACATGGCCGTAACTAACAATGGCAGTGTATGAAACTTTACATTATATACATTTACCAAATGTGCAATTAAGGGTTTATCGAAAATGAATTCAACAGCGGATTGAAAATAGTTCACATTAGAAGTTCCGCATATTTCTCAGCGCCACGAAACAATACACTCGTCTGAATGAATAATACTTCTAAATTACCTTTTTTGTAAAAGTAAAGTAAAGGATTCTTCTGTGCTTAGCACAACGCCATGAAGGCATATAGGGGGTGTTGGGGTAACGCTCCACACTTTCTTGATCCGGTCATGAGTGGGGGTGATGTGATCAGCATCACGCCGCTGACCGCCTTTACTCCCCAGGGTTTCCCCCAGGTACCCATGTTATTCGACGATGTGTGGGCGCCGGGGCGGCTTCCATCGTTAGAAAGGATCCGGATTTGAACCGGCCGGGGATCGAACCCGGGACCTTGAGCATGGTAGTCAGACGCGTTAAGGCAACAAATGTATTGCAAAAAGAGGTTGTGACAGAGACAAATGTACATTACTGTTATGCGGTAAAACTTATACATCAAACACGTTTTTTGGAAAAAATACTTCTCTTGAATTTTCGAATGGTGTCGAAAGAACTTGAATTTACTCTCTAGCAGAATTGAATTTGTGGGAGAGGGGCTGGGAAAAAGAATACCGCTCTGTGTCTCTATTCTTTTTATTTTAAGATATCTTGCTGCATATAATTCTATTGTATTTCAAGCATTTACTGGAATCCTTGCCCTAATATTAAAAATATTATAATTTCACACTTCCTCTTCGAGGAGAGAAATGTAATTTACTGTTAATATATCATTGTTAGTGACCATATTTTAGTAACCAGATATCGATACATAGTTTATTTATCGACTGTCGCTTGTCACGGTGAGACATGAGAGTTTGATCATTTTATATTGATGTGTAATATGGTAGGTAAATTAGTCCAGCATATTATGTCTCCGTTGGTTCTATAGTTTCTAAGTTCCTGTGAAAGTTAACGCAGGCAGACATACAGTTGGATACTACTATCGATAACTATTCAAGTCTAAATTCTTTCCCACCGCTTCTTTTAATGTCAACTAGGATATCTCAATGAACTTATTAGTTATAGATGCAGCTAATTATATATTTTGTCTTCTTTTGGCATATCACTAATTTTGCTTACCAAATTCCGACGAAACCTGACCTGTAATATAAAGAAATAAAATATATGAAGAAGACAATAATATACAAAATGGATAAAAGGTGATATGAAATTTTCTTCAAACGCATCACAATAAAATTCTTCGTTACATTGACAGTAGAGTATAAAAGAAACAGGTAGCCCTATTATTTATGCGTGTTCCGACAGTAGAGAAATTTAATACTTTGTTTTATTTTTCATTCCGTATTTATTGCTAAAAGTATTTTGAAATGCGACCAAAACAATTATTCTTGACATTTTTGCAAAAATTTACAAAATACTGAAATTGAGAAAGTTGTAGTCGCTAATGTAATTAGTCAATATTCGCAAATATTCTTCCGTGTCTTTGATGTTAAATCCATAAATGAATATTCAGGAGAAAACTCCGTTTCTACTGAGTTACACAATGATTATACATTCTCGTAATGTATACATTTCTCCATCGTTAAGCACGGAGAAGGTCAAGACATGGGTCAACACAAACAAAAAATAGAAACAAATTCTCTAGTTTCGTTCGATTTAGAATGTTAGCACTACCCCTGGTCTACAACTGAGTCCACCTCTAAAATAAAAAATTATGATATTTTTTTTCTATCCTCATTCACAGAAACTTGTTTCTATTACCAATCAAGACAGGTTGAAACATTGGATTGAAAAATATATTCATATTTTAATTTTCTGCAAACACCTTTGGATTTAAAAGAGATATATTTTATAACAAAACTGGAAATTACAGTGAATATGTACATAATAATAGCAGTACTTGATCTTTATGCAACATTGAACATTGGCATTTCTTGTAATCTTTCAGTTAAGCAGAATTTCTTTGTACATCATCTACGCTATTTTTGCAGTTTCCAAAACTTCAAACGTAAGTTATTTATCGGGAGTAAAGGCTACTTTTCCTTTGCAAAACTGCATTCTTGCTTCACTACAGTAGGATGAGAAAGGTTGAGCCTATGCTATGATACACAAAACTATAACTCGAACGAAATTCAGTTTCTTGCCTCAAGTATCCATTCACTGATGTACGCATAGTTCTCTCTTGATAGAGGGTGAAAAATCTGTCAAAAATGTTCTACATTGTAGTCATTCTTTCATTACTGGTGGTTTGTTATAATTACATTAACTAAATGTTTAGAAGGTTATTTCGGGTAACAACAAATAAAGTATTAAATTATTTTTTTTTTTGCCGATATAATTGAAAATGTTAAAGTTCAAAGTTGTAAGATATGGTACCATGTATAACCTCCAATGCAATATGATTGTTATTATAAACACGTGTCTAACAATATTAGTTGTAAATTCCTTGTAAGAGAAAGGGAACATTGTGTTCTAAAGATTTTATTCAGAACCTCACATAAAGCATATCTTCAACGTGCAAAATTTTGCTGGCTCTCACTCGGTCTCCATGCTTGAAAATATATAATTTCGTCATGTAGCAAGCAAATAATTTTACCAACTCTATTTACTTTTGTGTGTTTTGTTAAAAAGGCATTAAATAAATACTTAGTTTACTATTCCACTTACCCGGTGTCAACAACTCTCCAAACTGTTCCGCTATATTAATGAAAAATTACCTTTATTGTTTAATTCACGTAATTACACAGATTTCTGCCACAATTACCGGCGTACAAAATGAGTTTTCGCATTCAAAGAAAAATATTAGAACATACACTGTTAGCAATGATCATTATGCAGCCTTAGTGTTGAAATTAATTCCTCACTAGGAGCACTGAAAGAAATAAGTAATTGTTAACTAGCGTTCGAGAGGTAACAGAAGGCAACGTGAAACGATTACATAACTTCTCTCTTGCCAAGACCTTATTGTGTGAATATGGCTGCTAAAATGTGTTGTGTGGCTTGTCTCCTAGGGGACTCATTGGTCCTTTCCGTTTTGAAGGTACTGTAACTGGAGAAAAGTACCTAATAATGCTGTCTGATTCAATTTTCCTGCCATTCGTGCAATATACGATGGCGCCCCGCCGCACAATCACAGGGATCTGCGAGCATACCAGGATGTACCAGGCCAGTGGATAGGATGCAGGGGACCAATGGACTTTCCTGCACGCTCTCCAGACCTTACGCCGCTCGATTTTTTTCTTACGGGGCACAATAAAATATGAGGTGTACAGTCGTAAACCACGTACCCTGGACACACTTTGGGATGAGTTTCAAGCGATGTGTGCAGAAATCCCATTGGACACTTTGGTGCAAAGTACGAAATCAGTCGTGATTCGTACTAAGGAATGTATAGAAGCTGAAACCTATCATTTTGAGCATTTACTTCTCCACCATTTGGAACATTCAGTTTGATCAGAAAGTACGATTATTTTTCAAATTGGACTATAGCCTCTCTACTCTCAGAAATATAACCTTGTAGATTGGGAAATAAATTTTCTATGACGGTTCAAAGTTTCTTGACGCACCCGGTATAATTGTGATGATTAAAGATTCGCGAAATTAATAAAATATTCAAATTTCATTTTCCTATTACACTGAACGATAAAATGAGTGTGTGAGAAATAAAAGCATATGTTTACTTCAATGAAATTATACAATTTTTATATTAATAATAAGAAAATATGAAGTAAACTTTAAATTTATCAACGGAGTAGAGCACAGTGATCTGTATAAATAGAGACATGGCCAGAAATAAATTAATTCTAATCAGCATCTATTTCTCTCTCAAATATGAACATTAATTATTATAGAGTTGTAAATGGTAAAATAGAATATTGACGTATGAAATGATTGCATATTGAGTTAACCAGTATTTTGTCCATAAGTATACACTATACCTCATAGGAATAATGATTCCAAAAGCGTTAAATGTTAGAAGTTATTTTATTTGAATAGCACTTTTTGCACCCGTCACACTATACGGGGTGCAGCCCCTTATCGTAACAAAAATAAAAGAGTTTCTGAGAAATAAAAATTTCCTTATCTTGGTTAATGACTGAGGCTAAAAAGGGTCACTCAGCACAAATAAGGACAAACACAGGACAACACAGAATTATACTGGCCTTTGGAACAGTCGCCAGAGCCTCGTTAGTCTCCAAATTCCGTCCAGGGTGAACTACGTTGATGTGAGGTTGACAATTGGGTGTACTACGTGGAAGGATCACCCTGACACCCTGAGCAGTTATTTTAAAATTAATTTCAATGATATGAATCAAATGTTTCAATTTACAATCCACTAACCTAATTGAGCTTCCGCTTGTAAAGATAAAGAAAATAAATTTTCATTATTTTAATTATTATTGGCCATCTGTGTATAATTAAAAATCACGAATTTAGAATTAGAGAAATTCAGACTAGCGAAAGAGTTCTGCCGATCGAATATGAAAGTTAGAAAACTGAGACATGGAGACAGAGATGATTCATGAACATGAAACACTTTATTTTTCAGTTGAGGTGAACAAACAGTTCTTTAAAGCTTTGTGAAAGACAAAAAATATTTGAAATAATTGTTATTGCAGCGCTTTATTCTATCTGAATGCTGCCAAATGACAAGATTCGTAGAGAAATACTCACAGAGCCATCATGCAACCATTTTTCATGATAATATGATTCAAGAACTACTTATCAAATAACAACACATCAAGTTCATACCCATCGGAGGAGCCATAAGGCCACCCCATCGAACTATGAAATATTTAAATGTAAACCACTAAGAAGCTACAAATATAAGATCGATATTTTTTCCAATTTGTAAGAAATTCAATTTTTTCCTTGGAAAAATGGATGTGGAGGCAAACTCCAGGAGTCTTTATTTTGCAATATTGGGTAATTTTAGTTTTACGATCATTGATTTAGGCCTAAGGCTGTCGAATATCACCATTTAGTCGGGCAGTTGATGTCCGTCCCGACTTTTGCCGACCTGGTTGTGATGAAAAAAGTCTCATTTTTTGTTAACACATATTTAGACACTTTCTTTATGTTAATAATCATTAGGAGCAGTTTTTAGTAGGATATATCTTATGTTATTATCAACTTTGCAAATAGTTATCACCGACAAACGAACGGGCGGACACGAGAATTATATAAGATACTTCTTTCAGTTTTTTAACAACAATACACCAATTCAAAATTAATTTCTCAATCCGTTCACGTTCAAAAATAGTATCGTTCTTAAATATGGTTAGTTTTCTGTATATATTATAAACATAGATATCACAGTGGTATACCACTGTTATTGCTTACCTGCAGAGATTGCTGAAATTAAAGAAATAGATAAATAAGATATTATAATGAGAAATAAATAACAGATACTAACGAATACACTTTAATTAAAATATATATGTCGACAATTGCATTTTGATGTACGTATCTACAGATAACCTGTTTGGGAATATATTTGTTGTATCACATATTTACATTAAGGATAAGGTTAAATCTTGTAGGCAATTTTCAAGAATAGAAACTTCTAATTTCACCACAATTTCCACAAGTGGATTTAATCAATCTTTAAATCACATAATTCTGAATACCATACGATTTGAAATTTCACAAACTAATTTAATGAGTTGGTATTTCAGCACACGTTACGTTAATTTGAATGAAAAAGATACGTCTCTCAACTACTTACAACCCGCGTTTTCGGCTAATATTCCTGAAAGAGACAAAACGATAGTTAACCCATTCATTAATTATATTTTATATGGCCGTGACTAACAATGGCAGTGTATGAACCTTTACATTATATACATTTACCAAATGTGCAATTAAGAGTTTATCGAAAATGAATTCAACAACGGATTGAAAATAGTTTACATTAGAAGTTCCGCATATTTCTCAGCTCCACGAAAAAATACACTCGTCTGAATGAATATTAATTCTAAATTACTTTTTATGTAGACAACAAATGTATTGCGAAATGAGCTTGTGTCAGAGACAAATGTACTTTGTTGTTATGCAGTAAAACCTATACATCAAGCACGTTCGTTGGAAAAAAATATTTTTCTTGAATCTTCGAATGATGTCGAAAGAACTTGAATTTACTCTCTAGCAGAATTGAATTTGTGTGAGAGGGGCTGGGAAAAAGAATACCGCTCTGTGTCTCTATTATTTTTATTTTAAGATATCTTGCTGCATATAATTTCCTTGTATTTCCATCATTTACTGGAATCCTTCCCCCAATATTAAAAATATTATAATGCCTCACTTCCTCTTCAAATAGAGAAATGTAATTTGCTGTTAATATATCATTGTTAGTGACCACATTTTAGTAACCAGATATAGATACATAGTTTATTTATCGACTGTCGCTTGTGACGGTGGGACTTGAGAGTTTGTTCATTTTATATTGATGTGTAATATGGTAGGTCTATTAGTTGAGCATATTATGTCTCGTTTGGTTCTATAGTTTCTAAGTTACTGTGATAGTTGACCCCGGGCGGACATATAGTTCGATACTACCATCGATAACTGTTCATGTCTAAATTTTTTCCAACCGCTACTTTTCATGTCAACTAGGATATCTTAATGAACTCATTATGTTATACATAACAGTTAATTACACATTTTATCTTCTTTTGGTATATCACTGATTTTGCTTACCAGATTCAGGCTCAAACTGACCTGTAATATAAAGAAATAAAATAGATGAAGAAGACAATAATATACAAAATGGATAAAAAGGTGATATGAAATTCTCTTCAAAAGTATCACAATAAAATTCTTCGTTACATTGACAGTAGAGTATAAAGGAAACAGGTAGCCCTATTATTTCTGCGTGTTCCGACAGTAGAGAAATTTAATTCTTTGTTTTATTTTTCGTTTCGTATTTATTGTTAAAAGTATTTTGAAATGCAACCAAAACAATTATTCTTGACATTTTTGCAAAAATTTACAAAATGCTGAAATTGAGAAAGTTAGTCAATATTCGCAAATATTCTTCCGTGTCTTTGATGTTAAATCCATAAATGAATATTCAGGAGGAAGCTCCGTTTCTACTGAGTTACACAATGATTATACATTCTCGTAATGTATACATTTCTCCATCATTAGGGACGGAGAAAGCCATGTCATGGGTCAACACTAACAAAAAATAGAAATAAATTCACTAGTTTCGTTCGATATAAATTGTTATTACTTACTCTGCTCTGCATCCAAGTCCGCCTCTAAAATAAAGAATTATGATAATGAGTGATACCATTTTTTTATCTTCATTCGCATAAACTTGTTTCTATTTCCAATCAAGACAGGTTGAAACATTGGATTAAAAAGTATATTCATATTATAATTTTCTGCAAACACCATTGGATTTAAAAGATATATATTTTATAATGAAACTGGAAATTGCAGTGATTATATACATAATAATAGAAGTACTTGTTGTTTATGCAACAATGAACATTGGCATTTATTTTAATCTTTCAATTAAGCAGAATTTCTTTATACATCATCTATTGTATTTTTGCAGTTTCCAAAACTTCAAACGTAAGATATTTATCGGGAGTGTTTACCCGTATATAATTAAAACACGTCATCTATCCTTCATTTAAATATGTGGAAACATAACTACATTCACATGCCTGCGATTTTGTATTGTAAGTTATACATTTTGCAGAAATTAAGATTCGTTAGGCTAGGATCTCGTCTGTACCAACACCAAATGGTCAACACTGAATTCTTATGAGAAGGTGAAACAGGATTGAGAGAATCTCTCGACGAATCGGTTTATAGTCAGTTGGAGCTGATTAGAAGAGGATGCGAGATTCCACGACCAACACAAGATAGAGGAACTAGAGACACTTGAGCTTAAATGATTTTCCTTTCCCATTGATGGCTTACACGCCAATTTTAAAGGGAAGCGAAAGTTAGGAAAACCACACTTTTCTCAAACGTGGGAGAAAAGCTTGCGAAAATCTATTCTCGCCACGGATACAGAAATCTCTAGCTATTAATATGAATATGCATGTAACATTTCCACTACAACTTTCCTACAAGGGAAAGACGATTTTCAAAAGTTTAAAATGTATTTCAGCCATGAGCTTGGAGCCCCACACCCAATATAAACTCCAAGTTACGCCTATGTTTTAATGTCATCTTTGTACTGTATTATTTAGTACTGCGTTATCAATATTTTTATGATTCTACTTATCTTTTGGTCTAATTTTCAAACTAAGTCTGCCTTAATGTCAGATAAGCTAGCTGGGGCTGAACATAGAGTTGAAGGTGGGATGAATGAGAAACAATGGAATGTGCACCCCCTTGAAATTGACCCCTCCACATTACAAACAACAGCTGCTCTATTAATAGGACCCCTTAAAGAAATTCGCTATCCCTGATCGGGGCTGAATGGTTAAAGAAACGTTGAAGCTTTCAAAAATTTCACCACATTATAAATCTTTTGTCTCTAATGTATTACGAGACAAATATTAACAAAATTAATATACTGAGTCATACAGATCATATTTTAGGTAAATAATTCTTAAATTCACATTATAGCTATATTAAATTACAGGAGACTGGAAATATCATGAAAACTTTACTACAATTAACTAATTTCTTATGTAAAATTTCCACCTATTAATTTAGTGTCTTTACATTTCCTTAACTTGCAAAAGTTTGGTATAGAAATGTATTAATTGATATCACCATTCTTAGCCGGCATGAACAAATACTTGGAACATTGTTCAAAATTTTAGGATACATACCATTTGTTTTTCAGTGATTCCATTCTTGTACGAGAAAGTTCTTGTTGATTTGAGCAAGTTTACATTAGCAAAACATTTGCTACAAATGGTTATCATTATTAATGGGGCTATTCTTTTATTATTTGTATTCTAGACAGAAAGATTATCTCCAATTACAGAGATAATGATGTGAATAATATGAATATAAGTTGAATTAAATGGCATGTGTACATGGTACATAGAAATAAGTATATATGTTATCTTGTATAATGTAGGGTAATGACGTGCTCGTATAAAGCACATATAAAGAGAGACATATAAAAACATCCCTGGCAGATCCTTTGACACCTGGGTCTAATGGCAAAACTCCTCAACACCTTCATCCTGTCACAATAATTGCAATATTTGAATTTTCTTCAGGGCATCTTAAAAATAACACGTAAGTATAGGTATTTTCTACTCTTATGGCGGTCGGTCCTAGTTCTGGCAAGGGAAGTGGGGAGCGGGGATTACGCTGCAGACCAACCAAACCAACCGATAGTTAAGACGCGGCGGGAAGAAGTACTACGTGAACCTCGTTCTACTGGCTGCTGCGTTTCTCATCGTGCTGGATTGGTCGCTTCCCTGCTACCCACTTCCCTTAGGATCGGCCGCCGTAACAGTAGGAAAGACCTTTAGTCAACATATGTTACAACTTATCATCCAGTGGATCAGGTCCCGCTACTAAAGAACACTGAATTCCCTTGTTAGATAATTTTGACACAATTTATATATTTTCCACTACAATAAAATCTTTATCCAGAGTGGTGCATCAAGTATCATACCACTGTAGCCAAGGCGAAATACGAAGAAGAGAAATAGTTGTGTCTTCTCAGGATTTCGTCTCGGTAGGGGCTGCACCTCTTTTATGCGAAAGTTTGGGTATTTTTTTCTATTGCAAATATCTCAGTAATTCATTGTACCTCATGTGCATAAATAAGTCAAGAACTGAAATCACGAATAACCATCAAAATTAAAATTTATAGAATGAATAATGTAAATGCGACTTCATTTTTATACAAATACATTTTAATAATTAGCAAAATGGCTAGACTGCAAAATCGACCCTTGTGTTTTACAGTTTCGCCGTCAAAAAGGAATATGTTCGCTGGTAGCACTCAATTCGTGCTTCGATTTAGCGCTGTGCATTTTTCAATTAGAAGTTCCTGCTCTTTTAAATAATATAAACTTTCTTACATTATTTACCATACGAGCTTTCCGTTGTCGTATTTTCATGTTGTAAACATACAGTATTGCCAGGTCGAACTTCGGTTTTTAATCTGGATATGTATTCCAATTTCCACTAGGATTCAACTTTCTTTATTTCGTGTTTTTCTCCGTATTTATTATTTTCGTTTTATTTTTGGATATTGAGGATTTTATTTTTTAATAGCTGTAAATTATATTCGTTAATTTAAATTGTTTTTCTTCAATTTGTTTGGGAAATAAGTGGTTTGTGGTGATTTTATATTCAAAAGATGTTCTAGCGTTGTGCGATAAGGGAGATCCTGACTTCACTTGTCTCCCTTATCGCACAAAGTAAGGACATACTTGAAAATTGTGACGTCATTCTAGGAATGCCTACGTTATTAGGTTATGTCCGTTAGGTTTGGTTCTCTTAGCATAAATACACTGTAAATGTATTATTTATGCGAATATAACTAAAACCAACAAGCCTAAAATAACAAATTAGGCATCTAGCCTTTCATTTGAACGTAAATTAGGCTCATTGTGTTTCATTTATAATGGAGGTTCCACAAACTTAATACCAGGTTTTTTCTTCCACTTCCAATTATTTCCTCACCATAAATCCTACATTTCTGGAATCCTTGATTCATCCCTTTCCAAGGATGTATGATACATGTTTCTATTAGGAAGGGTCGATTCGACATCCTTACCCAAACGTACATTTACTAGAACTGTGTAGCAATATAAATGCAGACAGTTGTATGAAGAAAAAGTTACACACATAGAGTTTAAATAATAATAATACCATAAACAAAAAGAAAATAATTGTTCTTGGGGGAGTTATTATTGCAATACTTAGATTCAGGATTTCTCAAAATAAACTCTCATTCATTACATTAAATCTTCACCAATCCATTTTACACGGTTCAGTTAATTAACATTTTCATTTGGGTGGAGCTCTATACTCCCTTCCTGGTGATATTACAGACGCACCTTGAAATGAAGTGTACTAAGTATTTAAATTTTTGAGACAACTATTCCATGCGTTACCACCAGATAGTAGCACGTAATAGGGAGTTATTTGGGGGAGGGTGGGATGCATACAGCGTCCGTTATAGGCAGCATGAAAAAATGTTCCGCTAATGAAAAGTGAAGAAGAGAATTTGAGCACTGCATCTGACTTTCACAGAAAGTTAAATAATTATTGCGTACAGAACGGATATAATGAGCTAATCCTTGAGACTCCAATTTGATGTTCGTACTGAAAAAAAAAATATTAAAAAATAGGTGCCACTGAAGTGTAGGAATTTGAAAGGGCACTCTCTTTAAATTTGACAATATTATATGTACAGATAACACCGAAAAGAGCAAATTGGAGGTTATTGTGAAATTTGTAGATTAATAAAATGTCTTACCTAATTTTATATCATGCAGAGGACTTCTATCCTATAACAAGAAATTTGAGATTGTTTTCCATTTGCAGATGTTTATCCATTTTTAAATATGAATGTACTTTAAGTTTACGATAAATATAGTATATATCAACTCATTTGAAACCAAAAAATGTTAGTCTATGTGTAAAACACTTTTGAATATTGACTTTAGTCAACAATAAGTACAGGTTATTTACTGTAAATGTAGATTTTCAAAGCATTCTTCAAAGCAATATTTAAAACTAATTTACTTAATTTCTGTGCACAAATGTGGATTATATTTATAAAAAAAATAGCAATGAGAAAATTTAGCAATGAAAACGCTTTCCAGTGGGAGGCAAGTGAGCACATTTGCAATTGATTGATTCGACAATATTTTGGAACACTTGTTGCACATGGAAGGGAAACCGTGGTGATTGAATAGGGACATAAACCTGACACATCTGTCAATCTTCTTCCAATCAATCAATAACGATACACAGGGATGCACAGACCTTCTGACTCATACACTTTCGACGTGGCCTTTGGTCACGTCCCGTGCGCTCTCCAACGTGGTTCGCTTGTTTCAAAAGTTTTGAACGTAACGTTATGTGTGTACGGGCTCAAATATGGTACAAATATTAAAAACATTGTGCATTATCTTAATAATAAACTGGGTAAACCGTTTCAAGACAGTTAGTTTGATGTTTTATTTCAACGAATTCAATAGCGACATTAAATTTGAAAAGCAATACTTACGTCTTTTGTCATTTTCACATTTTTAAACGTAATTGAAAAATAGTTGTTTTCCGTCATTCCCCTCAAATTCCTACCTTGCTTCTGTAATAAATTCTGCCTCTCATATTTTGAAATACGATAAGTCTAGTACAAATCAATTACCGTAGTTATCGGGGTGAAAATATACTATCTTTAAGTTCCCTAGCAACGTCCGTTTCCGTGGTAAACAACAAATACGGCACACTATAAGGAATTGTTTGTTATAATACCTCCTCTAAACATTTAGTTAATATTAGTACAATGTAGATATAGGGCCTCCCCATGGCGCAGTGGTAGCGTCATTGCCTTGTAATCAAGGGGTCTCGGGTTCCATACCCGGTGGAGGGACATAGTGGTTCGGATTCCACTTTAAACTGTACGTTCAGTCCCGGTTAGCATAAAGTGGACTTAAAACACCAACTCAATCAATCAAGCACAATGTAGATAATAGTTTCGCATTGAGTATAGCAATATCTAATTGTATCTGGTTTGAATCTCCTTCTTAAGTAGATGTAACTCTTGTTTGAAGCACCGTTAGAAAACCAGGAGTTAATTCATCTGTGAGAAATAATGTAGCTTAATAATGAAGATAGATTCAGACAATGTCAGCAAAAGAAATGCCCGTGGAAACGGGTTGCTAAGGACACGAAAAGGGGCATTCTCACCATTAACGAAGAACTAACGTCCTGATTAGGTTTGAGGTGGGCAACGAAAATGGGTCGGATCAACTTCACAGGGATGTGGAATTGGAGCGTTATAGATATTTGACTAATCCAATAGCGACACTAAATTGGAAAAGCAATATTTTACGTCTTTTGTCATATTTTTAAACGTAATTGAAAAATAACTGATTGCGTCGTCATTCTCCTCAAATTTCTATACCTTGCCTCTGTAATAAATTCTGATGCTCATATTTTGAAATTCAAAAAGTGTAGCATAATTCCTTTAGAGTAGTTTTCGTGGTGAAAATAAACTTTCTTTAAGTTCCCTAGCAACCAACGTCCGTTCCCATGGTCAACAACAAGCACAGCAAGCTCTAAAGAATTGTTTGTTATTATATCCCTAAACATTTAGTTAAAGCAAGCACGATGTAGATATTTTCGCATTGAGTATAACAATATATACGTAATTGTATCTGGACTGAATCATGTTCTTATATACCTAGGTAGATGTCACCCTTGTTTCAGTCACCTTTTCAAAACCATGAGTTCATTCATCTGTGTGTGATCTGTGAAAAATATAATGTAGCTTGACAATTAAGAATCGAAGGAAACAATGTGTGCTGCAAAAATGCCCTTCGCAACGGTTGCTAAGGACGTGAAAAAAGGGCATTTTCGCCTTTCAGGAAGGGTTAATTGAGCGATTTTTAAAACTTTTCTCTGCCTTTTGGGACAATTTCACGGGGGCTCGTGATCGGGCGTTTTTTGCGTCCGGGGCATCCTTCATGGAGAATATTTATGTCAGTGAGTGAGTGAGTGAGTGAGTGGTGGGATTGGAGCTATATATACAGGGTGTCATTTTAATGGCGAACATGGACCACAGAAACCTATAGAGGACATCAAAACAATCAACTTTTCTCAGTAACATTTATCTTGTTCGTGCGTCGATTTGACGCTACAGCAGTTCCAAAAAGACCGTTTTGCCGCCTGGATGCTGGCGACCAAACACAACATTTGATCGCATCTGTGACGTCATTTTCTTCATCGATCCAGAACCCCTTGTTATCCTGCACTGAACTTAAACAAAGAGATCCCCGCCCCATTTCTAAAATAAATTTACATTAAATATGGCATTTACAAGATAAATATTATTGATTGTTTTCATTACTGAATGTCAAATAAAATATTTTCCACAACTAAGATAATGACATCTTCGTCCTATCTCTCCAAATATAATTCTGTTCCTCTCATTACCCCCCATCCCCCACACACACATACATCAAAATAAATATTTTCTTAGGCTTGTATGTGTATAAATATAAAATTCAATACCCCAAAAAATACTATATATATCTTATACTTTCCGTCAGCCCTTTCCCTCTCACACAACTCCTCATTATTATAGGCGTTCACCAGAGCATAGTGGTAATGTATCTACGTCTTGTAATCAGTGTGTCGTTTTCCGAGTTCCAGTCAGGTCGCATAATGTTTCAGATTCCAATTTAAATGTATCCCGAGTCGTGATTAGCCTATGTGTGCAAAAAGTGATGTTAAAACGAACTCTTGATTTCAATAATGCAATTTGTGAATTTTCTTTCAGCTGTTGTTCCCTCTTTTCCCGGAAATTAACGAATTAACCTAATCATTAAATCAACAAATAAAAATTTCAAATCTAAATCAATTAATGAAAACTGTTATTACATCCAAAACACTATTTTATCGTAAATGTAAGTTAAGTATCATTTCACGTAATGAAAACAATGTGAAAACTAGTCTAATGGCTAATATATGATTGTCATACGCATACATGAATACATATAAGTTCGAGAACTATAATTGGGACAATTTAATACTAATTTGAAACGATTAAACGCAATTAAAGCGACAAAGTAAACTTTTGCGCAATCTTTCTGCTGATTCGCGTTATTGAAACAATATTTAACCAATGGGGACGTTATCTCATATTTGAAAATGCTGCATTGGTTGAACTTCCTGTGGACAAGACCGTGAGTCACGCCTCGTACTCCTCTGAATCCAACTTTACTCTGATTGGAGGATCGCATATTTCACAACACTTTCTTGTTTCAGAGCTACCATCATAATTTCGTAAGACGTTGGACTTAGAAAAATTCCATGCGACAGATTTTTCAAACATGACGGTACAAATATTCAAAATAGTATTGTCTAACTTCTTAATAATAAAGTGAGTAAGTAATAACCGTTTAAAAAAATTTAGTTCGATGTTTTGCATAAATGAATTCAATAGCGACTCTAAATTGTGAATGCGATATTTGCGCCTTTTGTCATTTCTACATTTTTAAACATAATTGGATAATAATTGCTTTCCTTCATTCCCCTCAAATCCCTACCTTGCCTCTGTAATAAATTCTGACGCTCGTATTTTGAAATACGAAATGTCTAGTATAATTCACTTACAGAAGTTTTCGGGGTGAAAATAAACTTTCTTTAAGTTCCCTAGCAACGCCTGTTTCCATGGACAACAACAAGCACGGCATGCTCTAAAGAATGGTTTGTTATCATGCCTCTAAACATTTAGTTGAAACAAGCACAATGTAGATATTTTCGCATTTAGTATAACAATATATACGTAATTGTATCTGGACTTAATCTTCTTCTCATGTAGATGTCGCCCTTGTTTCAGGCACTTTTTCAAAACCATGAGTTCATTCATCTGTATGCCTATTGATCTGTGAGAAATATTGTATCTCCACAATTAAGAATTGAAGGAAACAATGTGTGCTGCAAAAAATACCCGTCACAACGGTTGCTAAGGACGTGAAAAGAGGGCATTTTCGCCCTTAAGAAAGGGCAAATCGACCGTTTTTTTAATTTTCTCGGTCTTTTGGGACTATTTCATGGGTGGTCGTAATCGGGAGTTTTTCGCCTCCGGGGCTTCCTTCATGGAGAACATTTATGTCAGCCAGTCAGTCAGTCAGTGGTGGGATTGGGGCTTTATATATATATATATATATATATACGGTATATATATATATATATATATATATTGAACTGGGGTACTTTCGACGTAGCCTTTGTACGCTCCTATGCGTAACCTTCGGCCACGTTGTGGGCGTAATCATATTATAGATGGGTTAAAATGTCTGCATGTTGTATTGGATGAAGGGGAACAAGTGTATAAGTTCGCTAATTTGAAAAGTTTAGAAGGTAACTTTATGTGTGTTTGGGCCCTAATAAGGTCCAAATATTGAAAATATTATTGTCTATTTTCTAATAATAAACTGAATTAGTAATAACTGTTTCAGAATTATTAGTTGGATGTTTTGCATAAACGAATTCAATAGCGACACTAAATTAGAATTGCAATCTTTACTTTTTTGTTCATTTTCACATTTTTAAATGTAGCGAAGCGTAGTTGGAAAAAAATTGTTTTCCTTCATTCCT
Organism: Lepisma saccharinum; assembly: GCF_977018435.1. Lineage (NCBI taxonomy): Eukaryota > Metazoa > Arthropoda > Insecta > Zygentoma > Lepismatidae > Lepisma > Lepisma saccharinum. The sequence goes on along the minus strand of NW_028143111.1, from coordinate 239,429 downwards.
CTAAAATTCCTACCTTGCCTCTGCAATAAATTCTTACGCTCTTACGCAATGTTGTTGGAGGATGTGCCTCTAGCTACAAGACTTGACATGATTTATCAGCATGATGACTGCCCAGCTCGATCCCCCGATCGATTTGAAGCCTTGCGACTTTTACATTTGGAGCCACATGACAAAACACCGGTAAACTCGCAAGAAGGGTTCAGGGAGAGGATCTTATCATCTGGTCAACACATCAAGGACACCATCACATCATGAGTTACGAGACCAAATGTCCGTAAAAACCTGCGTGCCCGCATTCGTAGCGGAGGTGCTCACTTTGAGCAAGACATATAATGTTCTTTAATTGTATTGTTCATTGATTCCATTCACATGAAGATGAATGAATTATTATTTCTTGTATACAAACGTGAATGTCAGCAACATTTGTACCTTGTTGGATAGCAATGTCACAAAGAAGTAATTTAAGTAATTTGTACGCTTCGTGTCATACCATTTTTGTTATTAATACGTTGCCAAGTAAACTAAGAGTGCAATTTTTTATCATCACTTGTAAGTTTAGAACCACCCGTTACTTACATGTGATTGTTATTTGGGAAAAAACTATTTTTTCAACGAACCACTTATTTGTTAGCTACAGAAAACGCTGAAATAAGTTCCATACAATGAGCAGTTTTTTCTCAATTCATCTTTTTATGTGGAAAATTGTAATTTTTTAAAAAAAAACAATTGAAATTCGATAATCTCGAAAACTACTAATTTTCGGACGGGGTATCATATGGTCAAATTTATTGCAAATTGTCTCTACTTTAACCACTTTCAGGGAATACATCTAATTACCAGTATACCTGTATATATATATATATATATATATATATATATATATATATATATATATATGTATATATATGTATATATATATATATATATATATATATATATATATACACACATATTGGATTAGACAGGAGGAGAGATATGATGAAAGTTCAGGTAGGAAAATATAAATCTCATTACATTGCATTGTTATATTGTTTTGTTGCTTGATGGGTACAAACAGGGTGCGTCGAGACCCGCCGAATATCCCACTAGTGTAATTTTGTCCCTAATTAGTAATAATATATAAGTTTGTAACGGAGACCCTCATCTAAACAAAATTCACGACTGTTCTTATACTAAAGCTTTCTCTACGCACGCACGCACACACACATGCTTGCAATTTGAAGGTGCATATATTTATGCACATATTGACAAATAATGGATGGCATATGAAACACGGTTGGTCCAACATTAGAATGAACTACAGCAGTCTAACGAAAATATCCTATGGTACAATGTTGTTTTCTTTCAGTTGCTACAAGAGTCTTAAATACCTCCAAACTTGCTCAGTAAAATTGATATCAATATAAGGCATCATCAGGTAATTTAAGATGATTTAAACGGGTATCTCATGTTGTTGATCTGAATTTGGTTTTACGTGCGTCTAAGATAGCGTTGCCTTACACAAACAACTTGCCACAAGAAAAACAGAAAACGTATTTAACATTATCAAAAAATTGTATCAGCTGCACTCGAGGTAGACACTCAACCACCCAAGACATTCCCTCGATTTTCACTTGAAGATCTGTTTAGAAGTTGGACTTCTGCATGTAGATCAATATCGGACACACTGAACTGAGCAGAAATAAGCTTGAGATCTTCTAGCATTTAATGTATGAATTATGATTGGATGATTTTGATTCATTTCACTTCACTTTTACACCACTCTTACTTACTCGAGAAGATGAGAGATTGATTAAGGAGCATTAACAAAGGACACCCAGGCTCATGCCGGAATTCGAACGCGGGACCACTGGCGTCGATGTGTGCTGTGCTGAACACTCCGCCACGGAGTTCAGCGTATGAATTATGAATAAATGTAAATATGACCAGTTTGTTCTGCAGCCACAACTCAACTAATGAAATCCGCCCTCTGGCGGAGTGGTTTGCACGGCGCGTTACGACGTCAGAGGTCCCGGGTTTTCGCATTTCGGACTGGGCATGAGTGTTCTTTGTGAGTGTAACTCCATCAACTTCATCACATCATAACTCATCCTTATCTTTGGGATTAGCCAAAAGTTAAAACAGCGTTAAGATTTATCTTCATAATTTTCTAATTGAAAGTATTAGAGGGGGTAACTGCCCCGCTCTTGTTCCCCGTGCACACGCCTACGCGATGTAACTTTAAAAGTGGCAACACTGCTGTGGGGGCAACATGTAACGAAACAACGAAAGCTTATAGCACAAGTTACCTAATAGCAAATGACTCCCTTCCCGCGTCATACGCAGTGGCGAGATGAACAGAGCTGGCTGTCTAGCATAGTGTTGTGTTGTCACTACATACACGAAACAAGAGCAGCGGAGTTAGGTAAATGATGTATGTGCGAGAGCTCCTACAGCATTACAGTGTAATGAAGTGTGTGTGTGCAACGCCGCCGTTAAACGAGCATTAACGTCTGGACAAAGAGTGTAAGAGAATCCAAGTACCCAGACAAAGAGACGATCTACTTACTTGCGCCTCAGCCGTTCCTCTGCGTGTTAGGCTGTCAAACGATGCGACGAACAGAAGAGAGAAGACAGCTTGAAGCAGCATCGTGACTCCGGCAGAATGTCTGATGTCTTCCAAACAGGCTTGCTGGTATATATAGGTCATTTCACAGGAAACCGTAATGAATTACGTCACGAATCCACGTTGGCTAAAACTGCGATCGCAGCTAGGCCTTCAAAACGATTTACGTAAGGCATACGGAAACCATAATGGCTTACATCGTGAAATATCCAGGAAGGATAAAACTCAGATCGTAGTTAAGTGCTTAAAACGAATATAACAAAACGATAATGGTTCCTCATCCTGATACAACCCGATGACTGTAAGTGCTATCCAAGAAAAGTCTTTAAACTGAATACAAGCGGAAGCAATGTCGGCACAGATATGTTTAATGAACGATAACCGTGGAATACACATTTCGTGTGTTCATCAATGGAAGCTAAAAGTAGGCGAAATGTTATTGCTTCAAATTTCCTCTGCTGTTTGAGTAAGGACACAGAATGTATTTGATCAAGGTTATCAATTCTAAAGAGATGAATATTGTCACGACCCTCGTGTCGTAACGAACTGTGAAGTTCGTGGGAGCTTACCAAGAATGTTAACCAATTAATCAATGGGTGATGTAACCTATTCATCGTTCATCCTCGATGATAAGGGCACTCGTCATTAACATGACGAGTAAACGCTTGGCAGTGCGAAAGGTACAAGTAAGATTTAACCCCTAACAAGCAAAACTAACAACTAGAAAAGACAATGGTCACTCATTGGTTTTATGAACCTTTGAACCTGAATCATGGCTGGGTTAGGATAATTACCTGTCTATCTGAGGAATGAAGACAATTTCGAAGAATAAAAATAAACTAAGTCATCTGTTGGCTTCGTTACAGATTGACCAGCCCGTTGCCTCACTTTTGGTCCACTCTTTCCTAAGCTCTTCTCACTCCTCAATCCCAATCCAAAGTCAGTCCCCTCTCAGCCTGTCTCACCTCTATATTACCCAGGCCATGGAGCCCTTCCTCCATGCCGAATCGTGATTTTAACTGCCACTATGCAAACCGCTGACTCCATAGGCAGAAGAAACTACCTATTTCCTGAATACCTCAGGAGGTTTGCATAGCACAACACTGTGCATTATTTACATGCCTCAGAGGTTGAGACAACTGAGATAAACAAGTGAATGCCCTGGTCAACATGAAGCATTCAGAGAGGCTTTTAAAATAAAATATAATCTTATGGATTGATACGGTATTACGTGATGGAAAGAGAGCACAGCTTCAGTAACAGAACCTATGAACAACGCTAGAACTAATTTTAAAGTAAAGGAGGAATTTTTTGTCGATGTCTGTGAAGGAGGCTACGGAGCTCTCCAGCCTCCAATCAATTATTCCTGACGGATAATCTTGGAAGTAAAGCCTACCTGATATTCCCCTGATCACATCACTTCCACGATGTCAGAAATCGAGAATTGTGGAGCCTAACCATCGAATGCTCCGGGAGAGAAACCGAGACAACCAGACGAGGAATTTATCCTAGGACTCACGCGTGGCAGTCATGGAAGATTAGCAATTCATTTATACTATGAGCAATTAATTTTCTGTATTTTAATTGTGTGTTGTAGTATGTGTCCTACATTACCAAACCAGGCGGTGTAAGTTACCACTTTTCAAGTACCTCTTGCAATGCTTCCTACCAACCACCCTCCATGGAGGAGTGGTTAACGCAGCATTCGATGAAACCATTTGATCTAGGTTAGAATGGGAAACATTTCAGGGGGGCTCTCTCGATTGGGTTCGGAACAGTTCCGCACAAGAAAAAAAATATGAACCTATGCCCTCAGGGATGGGAATGAAGGGGTGGAAGTGAAGGTTTGGTGTCGTCCAAATTGCGAACACTTGCTGCCCGAACAGGAATATCACTATATTACCTAAAAAGGCTGTGTCCTAATTGCGCTGCCTTGGGACCTACAACTTCCTCTCACACTTCCTAAATCTATTTCACAGATTTTTTAAAAAGGAACTCAGTTCCGCACTCTGTGCCTTGTGGGTTACAGTTGAAACAACGAAATTCGACATGATTAATTTGATTTGCTTTATTTTACTTCGCTTTTGTGCACTCTTGGTGATGAGGATGAGTGATGATAGGATGAAATTGGTGAATGGACACTCACAAACATCCATTCCCAGGCCAGGATTCGAACCCTCGAACCTTCGACATGGTTAAAGTCGTCCCTTCAGTATATATATAATTTAATAGCAAAAGTGTGACTTTTTATAAGAATACATACTGCACAATTCTGAATTGCAAAAGTCTTTGTCAGTTATTAAATTTACCCAATATTCAAATTCAAGTTTCGAAACATATGACTGTTCCTAAAAATTTAGGAATATGAACAATCTCCTTGTACTTGTTAGTGCTCTTGGCCACCGTTTCATCCAATAAAACATATTTATTTTTCCGCTTTACACCTTCCAGGATCAATTTCTTCCTAAGAATCATGTCGTTAGACTTTTCTTCCTCAGCCTTTAAGCTATTTATGGTGACTTTCATTCTTTCATGTTGCCTACTTATCTCACTGTTGAGTTTGGGGTTACATCCCTCCACTGCAGCATTTGTCCGGTGCCTCTTGTTGAAGCAGTTCCACATCTCCTTTGGCCCTACGTGGTTTTCGAGATATTAACACACGAATGAAATTCTGATTACGTCGACAGATTGCAAGGGGAGAGATGACCTTGGATAGATTTGCAAACCAAAAGACCGTGATGAGTTGGCTGTTGTTGCTACTCAAACCAGTTGTCTCTCTGGGTCACTAACCCTATTTGTAGTGAACAGGTGAGGTTCCTGTACCGTATTCAAATTCAGTCGGAAAACGTTCCTGGATCGAGTTGCAATACTATACACAAAAAACGGTTCTTTGCAGTCAAAAATCAATTTTAGCTTGCTGATTTTCACTCCTGGACCGGAATTGAATTTATTTAAAATTCCTGGATCTTTAACAACCCTGGTTTAAAGCATTGCTAATATTATGGTATAAGCTGATCTGTTTATTTGAATTTGTATTTTCGTTCTTTTATGCCCCTTTTCTGTCACTTTCGTAGAATCACGACGATGAGAATGAGCGGTGAAAGTGGTGAAAGATCATTCACGAAGTACACCCATGACTACGATTCGAACCCAATAACTTTTGTGGCGATTTGCAAAGTCGATTTCTTATAACTTGATCGCCCACCGAACTGGCTGATAATTAATATATTTCCAACAGCATGTATTTAGTTTATACATACAAATAGAGACGATCATATTTTGCTAGATTAATTTTCAATTATCGAGCTTTCCCTATACCACAATAACTGTATCTTTATATATTATATTTTAACTATATATTCTCACAATTTGAAAAGCTGACATGTGTTCACAAAATTTGATGAAAATTTTACCGATGATTGTTTTTCTTGTGGAAATTAATCAAATGTAACTACGTGTTGATTACATGTGTGGAATGATCCCTAAATTGGGACCCTCTGTGCAACAGCACAAGAGGCACCGTTAGGAATTTCTCGGAGGCAATGTTGAACAGTGGTGTCCCATAAGGATCAAGGAGATCGAATTCTGAAGCAAAGATGTCGGCGAATAAGCTTGACTTACGAAGAGCAAAAACGTCTTCTAAGGAAACGTTCCTGTAGCTTACTCTATTGTCTTGTTCTAGAGTAACACCCAATTGTTACATAACTCTTTGAAAATGGGTCGTTGGAATATAACAGGTTGTCCTTGTATAATTGTTCACCACCGACGGATAAGTTCCTGTTGAGATGTCTTCCAAGCTATCAATAAATGGCGTACGTTTGGGTTTTGTGATGAAACCAAACAAGGACAATTGATATAGAGTGCATAAATAGGATCCAAAGCAACAACCAGTGACTGTCCCCAACATTCTTGTTGCCTTGAGAATGACCCACTATAAAGAAACTCGTATAATTTACATTATTGCGTGGAAAAATCATACTTTCAGATTCATGGCGAATAATGTTTCATTATCGGTCGAAATGCCCTTTCCTTCTTACTTCTCCTTTGCGAACACATCTGGACGTGAACTTACTTGTAAACGTAGACATAATTAAGGACAAATACAGTGGGATCCATGACTATTACCGTGCAAATTGTCCATCAACATGTTCGTGCACTTCATTCGACCCAATAAGAGCTTCAAGAATTAAAAGAAAACTCAAAACAAGCTGTTGACAATTTCAGCACCATTATACATATAAATCCATAGGCATAAAGCACATAGGATGTAGGAGAAGAATTAATGAAAATAACCATGGACAATTTTCACGGTAATACTAATGGATACCACTATACAAAACCTTAAGCTTTTAACCACATATTATTTTCCACATTCTATAATGTTTAAAGTATAATCGAAACGCAACACTTTCTTCTCAAATTTTAACCTGTTGCTTGCGTTCTTTCTCATAAAATAATGTAACATAATAAGAAAGATGTGCAATATATTTGACAGCTATGTGATATGGGAGTTAAATAAATAGCAATGTTTAAATATGCTCAATCACTTTATTGTTTCAACTCTTCATACATTGTGTAAGTGCATATATAATAGTGTAATTAACGGTGATAGAATGCTGTGCCTCCAACTACGCTGCACTAAAATGTAAAAAAGTAAGTATTAGTAACAATTTAATGCACGTCGAATATCACGTAATACATACAAGAAACGTTAGTGTCCTCTGAAGTATGTAAGAAAAACATTTCTCGTTACGATGAAATTGAAACGAATTTCAGCAAAGTGAAAAGGTTTCCTGTTATTTCCCTACATTTTGTAAGAGTACTCTTAAGAATGTAACATGCAACATTAATATGCATTAAGTGCAGCATTAAATCGTCTCATTTCTTGTTTACTCTTGAAAGTATTTCATGCACTGTAACATTAACATACTTACTCTTATTACTCGTACAGTTCGTTCTGAAAATACAGTAACAATGCGTAGGGTTTTACAAGACTTGGTAATGGGTACATGCTTATATTGAAAAATATTCAAAGTTTCAAAACGTCTTAAATAAAAATTAAAGCATGTGAAACATTATCCCTGAAATTCAGCGTAATAAAACACACTGCAAATCTTTAAAATTTCACGCTTTTAGTCCATAGCTTGTGCTGAAAATTAATGCAATTGGTTCTAAAACTAAAGTAGCATGTGTATTCTAATACAAATTAATAGATGTGCAATGATTTACTCCAAAATTAATTCTGTGTCGTTGTTTGAAATAGTATCCGTCTGGAAGGAACAACAAATAGGTTGATAATTTACACATATTAATATTAGTTTCTGTTGCTCCAGACATTTGTGGCTTAACAACTGTAGGAGATTAAAAGAAAAGATCAAGATGGTGGAATAACTTAGTTAAAGAAATCGTTAAAAGGAAGAAACAAGCATGGAAGAGGTACATGGAAAATATAACAGAGGAGAAATGGAATGACTATGTTCAGAGGAGAAATGAAGCAACAGAAGCAGTCCGACAAGCAAAGAAAGAATCATGGGAAGAGTTTGGGTTAGAAATAGAGAAAAACTATCAAGGGAATAGTCGAAAGTTCTGGCAGACAGGAAAAGCAATGAAAGGAAAATATGGGAAGAGAATAAGAAACATAGAAGATGAATCAGGAAAGATCGAAACAGAAACTGAAGATATATTGAAGCCATGGAGTAAGTATTACGAGAACACATTTAGAGATGAAAATGGAAAGATGAATGAAGAAGATGCAATAGAGAGTGCAAATGTAGAAGAGGATGGAAGAGATTAAATAAAAATGTAAGAAGTAGAGGAAGCAATAAAGAGAGTGAAATTGGGATAAGCAGCTGCAGGAGCAGACGGAGTATACCCAGAGCTAATAAAGATGGGAGGAAAGAAAGTTGTACAATGATTGTGGAAGATTTGTAACGAAGCATGGAAGAGAATTAAAATACCCAAAGATTGGGAATGAAACATGATCATACCAATCCACAAAAAGGGTAGCACTGTAAAATGTGAAAACTATAGAGCAATCTGTCTATCTTCAGTAGTTCTAAAAATATAAACGAGAATCTTAGAAAGAAGGCTAAGAGATGACGTACAAGAGGAGTTAGAAGAAGAACAACCAGCTTTCAGAAGAGGAAGATAAACGCAAGATCACATTTTCACGCTACGACAAGCCATAGATAAATTTCTTAGCAGAGAAAAAGAACTGTTTGTAGCCTTTGTGGATTTAAAGGCAGCCTTTGATACAGTACCACGACAGAAAATGTGGTCAGCGTTACAGAAAATAGGAGCCTCAGAAAAATTAGTAAGAAGAATACAAAGTGTCTACAAGACAGTTAAAGGAATAGTGAGAATAGGAGGGGAGAATTCAAAAGAATTTAACATGAACAAAGGACTTAAACAAGGAGATATTCTCAGCCAGTTACTATTTATAATACTAATGGATCAAATACATAAACAAAGTAGAAGAAGAACACGAAAATGTAAAGTTGGAAATAGGAAACTGAAACCAGTTTATGTACAATCATTTCTGTATGCTGATGACATCGCATTAAGAACATCAACAAAACAGGAACTACAAAATACAGTAATAGAATAGGCCAGCTAAATACAAGAAAGAGAAATGATAGTGAACCCAAAGAAGAGTAAAGTAATGTATATATCAAAGCATGGGAATAAAGAGAGATTGGAAATAAAATGGCAAGGAGAACAGCTAGGACAAGTGAATAGATATGAATATTTGGGAACAATAATAACAGCCGATGGAAAAGTAGAAGAAGAAATAAATAGCAGGGTTCAAAAAACAAATCAAATATATTACCAAATAAGTAATACAATAGTAGGGAAAAAGGAGGTACAAGAAAATACTAAATTAAGGATTTACAAAGCCATAATTATACCAACAATGCTCTATGGCATAGAAAGCTTAACGGTCCAAAATAAGCATAAAAGTAGATTAAGAACAACAGAGATGAAATACCTCAGAAGAGTCTTAGGAAAAACAAGACGAGATAGAATCAGGAACACTAAAATCAGGGAACTGCTACAAGTAGAATCAATTTAAGAGATAATAGAGAGAAGAACACTGGGCTGGTATGGCCATGTCATGAGAATGGGAGAAGAAAGAAAACCGAAACAAGTAATGGAAGCGAGACCGGAAGGAAGGAGAGGAAGAGGAAGAGGAAGACCTCGGATAGAATGGGAACAATAGCTGTCAGAGGTGGTTACTAAAAGAGGGAAGACACCAATGGAAGTTAAGAGAATGGCACAAGATAGGAAGAGTTTTAGCAGATGGTTGAAGGACCCCGACGAAGGGGAAGAAGAAGTAAGTAAGTAATATTAGTTTCAAATATTAGCACTCTAATACACTGGTGGGCTTAAGAATCTGACATTAATGGCAAATTGCAGAACTTCTCCTCTGCTTTCAATTTCATGCTATTTGCGATAAATACTAACATGAAGGTTATCCGTAAGTGAAATATTTGATTTGCCATAAATGCAATTGATATCATGTTTTTCTGTTACTGAATTCAATTATTCGCAAGCTACCTTATCCGGAATTGACATATTTCTAAACAACAGAATTATTAGAATTAAGTACCTTTGTTAGTAATAAATTACTTCAATTCTTACATTTTAATTAGTCGAGAGTTAGGGTCACACACGACCTTTTCAAAATATCACATATGTACTTATTATTATTCAAGTGCCAGAATATTAACACCCAGTGAAAACTTCTGAAGACATAAGGTAAATAAGTCAATACCTGTTTGATATATTCCCAAAGTTTCTCACTTGTATGCTGGCTCTTTTAATTTCATAGGATTAAACAGATCAAAATGACTTTTTAAATTCCTAGGACCATTTAGAAATGGGAACACAAGGAAAGTCTCCACGAAGTGTGTCTTCCCTGTGCAAGTATCCAAAAACAATAAACACATACACGTTTGACTAAGGGGAGAAGTATAAAGTGAGTGGCTGTAAGACAGTGAGAGAGTGAAAGAAAGTAAGAATGAAACATGGCAGCGAGAGAAATATGGACTTTATAACAATGTAAGGAAGACGGATTGAATAAATCAAATTTGATTATGAAATTAATTTAAGGGAAGATTTGTTAAAATTGAAAGCCTGAGAGAGACAGAGGGTAATAAGGGTTCGTGGGACATAAGCAACTTTTCTAAGGGTCTCCCTGTTTTATCGAAACAACAATATACAAGAGACAGTCCAATGAAAACTTTTTAATTTTTTTAAAATTTATTACGTAGATTTCTGCATGTAAAGTTGCACAACTTTTAGCATAGACTCATTGCTTATTCACATATATTTTCAATTCTGGGTAACGCCTGTATAGCTCAAGAAGATGAATATTTGGAATCTATGTGCAGCAACATGTGAGCTACGGCGAAGGTCCTTCCACCCATTATTGCGGACTGAGGCCATTGTCGAACGTCCTCCTCTAATTATAAATTTGCTGGCGTGGTAAGCATGTATAGACACATTGAATTTTAATTTGACGTACAATGTCTATAAGTTGTATGCTTCCAGAGAGCAAGCACTGTTCTTCGCTGATGTATGCGTATGCAGGAAGCGCCATCATTAAAATGATCAGTGTTGCAGCCTTGAGGTCGTTTTGTAAATAATAGTTGGGCTTCCCCGTGGAATAATTCGAAAGAGCTCCCAGTAATTTAACAATTCCAAGTCATCAAAAGAGGATCTGCTCCAGAGGGCCTACGGTGGGACCCAGGACTAATTGTCCTCAATGCACTAGAGCATTTGCAAATTTGAAAACAAACGCTTCGACTGTCAAAACGAATGGCGACTGGCTTGAGTATACTCCAAACGTGCGGAGGCAATTATGACCCTCCACCCGCCTCCCTCCCCAAGCACTCTGTGGCTTCATAAAATGATTGGTACTTGAGAAGGTTATTTTTTTCAATTCTCCGAGTATTTCGATACTCTTTTCAAATTGACTACCTTGATTTTGCTACAAGTGTAAGTTATGTATAAACACTGGCCCTCGCCGATGTCGTAATGTTAACGTCGTCGCCTTGTAATCAATGGTTCCCGGGTTCGGATCCCACTTTAAACTGTATGTTTACAACATAAATGGATCAACATATCTATGTATAAAGTGGACTTAAAACAAAACTCAAAGTATAAACACACACACAGAGCTGGAATACAAATACAATTTGATTTCTGTAATTTATTTCTTTTCAGTCTTTAAATAATTTAATTTAGATGATATTGAATTATTTTTCCTTTGGTAGTATTCATTTGAACTTTTTCAAATCTGTACAATACATGGAAATACTAAATATGACACATAATTTCGCTAAGTTAATAAAATGTTTCCACCTTTCCATCACTTACATTCTAAATCCGTAGCTATTCCTGAGGCTATAAAGAGAAACAATTGACTAATTGCATACGTAATAACACAAACAATTCAAGGAACTGATTTTTTATAATTTCATCATTTTTGAAATCATAAGAAAAATACAATTTAATGAAGAATTAACATTTAAGAATTGTTCTTGTAATCCACAAGTATTATACAAAATGCATAGAACCGTCTATGGTGTAAATTATCGTTTAATTACGACACCAAAATGTATCTACTTGTTTCCCAAATCATAATCGTGAAACATTTCTTCTTTCATTCTATACTGAGCAGTAGAAGGAATTGTGCGAAGAGCATATCCATCTTCTCTGTAAAATTTCTGATTATTTATTTGGTAATAGTTATCTACGTCCTCCAATTGCTGTCACGCTCACGAATATATATATATTTATAAAAATTGTGATGAGTAAATATTCGTGAAATTCATAAAATATTCAAATTTAATTTTCCTTTACACTGAACGATAAAATAAGTATGTGATAAATAAAAGTATTGTGTACTTGAATGAAATTATTCAATTCTTATTATTAATAATCAGGGAATATAAACACACTTTGATCGAGTAAACTTTAAACTTTATCAACGCCGAAGATCATAGTGATCTGTGTAAATAGAGACATGGCTAAAAATAAATAAGTTTCAATCAGCATCTATTTCTTTCTCAAATATGATCATTTATTATTATAGAGTTGTAAATGGTAGAATAGAATACTGACGTATGAAATGATTGCATTTTTTGTAAACCAGTATTTTGTCCAGAAGTATACATATTACCTCATAGTAATAATGATTCCAAAGGCGCTAAACGATAGGAATAGTTATTTTAAAATTAATTTCCGTGATATGAATGAAATGTTTCAATCTACGATCCACTTACGTATTACGGCTTGGGCTCCCGCTTCTCGAGCTAAAAAAAATCATTATTCTAATTATTATTGGCCATCTTTATATACTTAAAAATCACGACATAACTAATTTAAAAAATTGAAACTAATTACTTTTAAAATTAAATAAATTCAATACTAGCGAAAGAATTATGCCTATAAATACCCCTTCCGATCGAATATCAAAGTAAGAAAATTGAGACCTTGAGACAGAAATGATTCATGAACATGTAACACTTTCTTTTTTCAGTTGAGGTAAACAAATAGTTCTTTAAAAGTTTCTGAATGAGAAAATATATTTAAAATAATTGTTATTGCAGCGCTTTATTCTATCTGAATGCTGCCAAATGCAAGTACAACTTTAAGAGCTAGTCTACTGATAGCTCAGAGCTAATAATGTTACACGGATGGCATTATCCTATACAGTAATAACCTAGATTCTATGCTGAGTTTAATAGAACGTGTACCCATCAGACTAAGACAAGCAAAATTAAAACTAGCTACAAAGAAATGCAACTTCTGTTACACTGAAGTCCCTGATCTTGGTCACTTAGTGTCCCAGAAGGGTTTCAAAATTTGATGACACAAGATCAGGGCTGTAGGGGGAATGAGGCAACTCTTCATTTACCTCCCAGTCCTGCATTTTCTGGGTAAAAAAACTGTGAACGGTGGCATTGGACGTTATCGACCTCCAACAAGGGTCTCTTCCGATGCATCAATGATGGTACTTCTGGAACATAGCATTCTGGACCCGATGCAATTGTACAACGTCAAGGTCCCCATCGACATCATGACCATCTGGTACAAGTTCCAGAACACCGGACCAACGATATTCCACTAACCACTGCTTACCACTTTCAGAAATTCGTACAAAGTTCTACTTTTCGTCACCTGTGACAATTCGATTCAAAAACCTGTCCCGTCGATTTTGAAGCAATTGATCACAGATGGAGACTCGTCATTCAGCCTCTTGTGGTTCCAACTCGTGAAGAACAAGTCGAGGCCATCGAGAGACAAAACCCATTTGATTATTTGGGACGATTCAACCTGTCGTGCCAGTTTGACGTGTACTGACGCTTGCATCGGCTATCATGTGCTGTATCAGGGCAACTGCATCCATGGCACCCAGTCTCCCACATCGGAGCTAACACACCCATGTCCCCAGACGAGAACCGCTTGTACCATTTCAGTGCTGTCCTAATTTTCACTGTGCCCTCACCTTCCACCACACAAATCTCCCTCACTCGCAGGTTTCACCCCTTTTTTCCAATAATTCCATAAGGAGATAAGAACGGCCAATTTGTCGACCTCCATGACGGACCTCCGTAATTGCACTGTGCCTTGTCGAAATGTGTTTTACAAGGTGGTGTGCAAATCATGTGCCCACCGCGAGCTGTTTGCTTGGCTTTCCAGGAATTTGTACCGGCTCCACTGCTTCCAATGTGAAAGAACCAAAAATCTTTTGACTCAACCTGGTGTATTGCTATAGATAATAATGAAAACGTGCTAATACAAACTGGAAAGAATTTTCAGAATTGCCAGATCCACATGCAAAAGTTCTGTCTATTACCATCCCACACAGGGAGGCATGGTGGGCAAAACTACAGCTTTTCAAAAATAATTAACGCCACAACTGTAGCGGACACCATGGACCCCTGCGCATATGTTTGTCATTACTCACATTATACTCATTTTAATGTGTACGCAATAATCATCCCCCTCCCACCATAACTTTTAAATACGCCAACGGCACCTTTAGCAATATAAACATTTTGACATATAAAGAACATGGGGCTATAATGCTTCACGTTGCATGTAGCACAGATGTAATAATCACCAAGGAAATTCGCATACATCCTACTTAGCCTTGTGGACTCGAACCCTCAGCCACACACCGATGAATTCACGTATTCCCCGCTGCATGGGCCAACAATTTAAACTTCTAAATAAATTACCTCTATAAAATCTCTCCTACTCTAAATGCAACCAAATTATACCACCCCGACTGGACTTGGCACATTCCCCACCTCAACATAACTCAATATAAGACCTTTAAAATACAAACCAAGGCCCCCTTCCTCCTTCATACAGATTTTTCAACCATTATTAGCTTTATCTGGCTATCTATCATCACCCTCTTTCTTCTATATCAACACAAAGTGTTTCATATCATCCCCTTTTTTATATGGCTGCCCAAAACAGACGCATTCGACCATAAAACCAATTCGGAATATCTCGGACATGCTTCATTGTACGCAGCACGTATCATTCTCTCCGCTATCTTAATTACTCTCTGCCTAGCATACACATATTACAAATTATGCACATGCTGTTTCCGCCAAAAAAAAAAAAATCCCGCCCTCCACCCAGCCAAAAACACAACATTATCGTACCTTACCCACATCTGAAACAAGCAAATTCGACCCCCCAGTTCCACCCCCGCCCCCTCCTACAATGCCAATCTTGCCTCCAATCCACCAGGCTCCCCATCCACACACACCTTCACCAAGTATCTCCCGACCACCATCCCCACAAAGATACTGCATCCCAAACCACCATACAACAACCCACTGCGTACACACTAGCCTACAATCAACGGCTATCATAAGTGAGAACCTCCTTCCATGAACCCATCCCCCCCCCCCCCGACGAGCACGGACACCTGGCTACTGAAAGGCGAAGCACCCCAGACAAGAGGAACTATCCCGGACGACAACCCTGCAGACGAGAACAACCACCCCAGATGAGACCAGAAGGGCAAACTACCCCAGAGAGGCTACAGCAGAACAACCCATATCAGAGTCACCCCCTTAGATACTATACCAGGAGAACCCGTTCCAGGGCCACCCCCCCCCCCTAAGACGCAGGCAGACAAACCACCCCAGAAGCAAATACAAAGGAGCCCAAACTACAGAACGACCACATGCCCCTGGCCGAGAAAGAAAAACCCACTCCGGCCAACCAGCGAGATTACACGAAGATCTAGGGGTACTACGATATGAAGCTGCTGCCCGGCAGATACTCCGAAGTTACCGTTGGCTGTAAAGCTGAGACAAGCACGATTCCCACGAAGGAGAAGACCGCATCAGCGACGACCTAGGCCGAAGTGTGGAGTTCCAACCGTCAGATATCAACTCCTTCTGTAGACATCGCCGGCTAGGAAGAGACTTCCAAGTACAGTTTGTTCTGTAAATGTCATTCACTTCTAAAAATTGTAAACACTTTTCTTTCAATAAAGACAAACGTGGTATTTACACCTGCCATAGGACGCAACCATCAATAGATGGATGCTGCGTTAGTCGGGGGGATGATGAGGTAAATATGGTGAACCTCAAAACTCATGAAATACATCACTCTCTCTGTACAGTACGCTGACCCATTCAAACAAACATCATCATGCATGCCGCTGGCTAAACAAGGAAATTCCTTCGACACTACCGGGATCGTCTTCTTGGTAGAGGAGAGCAACCCGGTAGTAACGAAGGAGACAAAAACTGCAAGAATGACACATAACTGTCGTTTGTAATTATGAATAAAATGCAGAACTTGGGGAAACGAACAGTCTCGTTCCATCCACATTACCAGGCACGTGAGGTGTCGTTCAAACTTGTGATTAACAACGATCCAAAGGGGCCATCGACGAACTAGTCAGCCAGCGGCAGTTTGGGCAAGGTAAGTAGTATGAGAGAGTGCTCACCCGATTTAACTCATACTTCCTTCCGCTGGTGGAACAGAAGGTGCCGTTGTCTTTGTACATCACTGTACCTTTTTGAGGTACATTTCTTGGTGACCCGCGAACCCAGGTGGCATCTACAGGTCACGCGTTAATATATACACGTACAGTATATACAGGTATATATATATATATATATATATATACAGGGTGTCTCATAAGTAATAGCGCAAACTAACACAGGTGAAAGTACACGATAATAGAAGCAAAAAGGTATGAGTAAACATGGGTCTGCAAACGAGCCGTTATCAAGATAATCGCGAATGTGTGATTACAAGCCGCCACTGACTTCATTGTTTGTAAACGTCGTTCTAGTTGGTAAAATGCTAATAATGTGTGCGAATGTGTGGGTGCTTCTATTATCGTGTACTTTAACCTGTGTCAGTATGCACTATTACTTTTGAGACACCCTGAATGCATATTGCATATATATATATATATATATATATATATATATATGAGTAAAGATTCGTGAAATTCATAAAATATTCAAATTTCATTTTCCTATTACACTGAACGAAAAAATAAGTGTGTGAGAGATAAAAGTATTGTTTACTTCAATGGATTTGTTCAATTTATATTATTAATAATCAGAAAACATGAAGTAAAATTTAAATTTATCAACGCAGTTGTCCACAGTGATCTGTATAAATAGAGACATGGCTAAAAATAAATAATTTCCAATCAGCATCTATTTATTTCTCAAATATGAACATTAATTATTATAGAGTTGTAAATAGTAGAAAAGAACAGTGACGTATAACATAATTGCATATTTTCTACACAAGTATTTTGTTCAAAATATACATTATACCTCATAGTAATAATGATTCCAAAAGCTCTAATTGTTAGGAACAGTTATTTTAAAATTTACTTCCATGATATGAATGAAATGTTTCAATTTACAATCCACTTACCTAATCGCAAAGCTAAAAAAATACATTTTCATTATTTTCATTATTATTGGCCATCTGCATATAATTAAAAATCACGAGTTTAGAATTAGAGAAATTCAGACTAGCAAAAGAGTTCTGCCGATCGAATATGAAAGTAAGAAAACTGAGACATTCAGACAGAGATGATGGATGAACATGAAACACTTTCTTTATTCAGTTGAGGGGAACAAATAGTCCTTTAAAAGTTTCTGAATGAGAAAATATATTTGAAATAATTGTTATTGCAGCGCTTTATTCTATCTGAATGCTGCCAAATGATTCAAGATTCGTAGAGAAATACGCACAAAGACATCATGCAACTATCTCTCATGGTAATATGACAAAAGAACTACTTATCAAAAAACAGCACATCAGGTTCATACCCATCGGAGGGGCCATGGGGGGCAGCCCATCGAACTATGAAATATTTAAATGTAAACCTCTAAGAAGCTACAAATATAACATCTCTATGTTTTCCAATTAGTAAGAAATTCAATTCTTCTCTTGGATATAAGGATGTGGAGGCAGGCTCCAGGAGTCTGAAATTTGCAATATTTGGTCATTTTAGTTTTAAGTCTGTCGAATATCCCGATTTAGTTGATGTCCGTCCCGACTTTTTTCGAACTGGTTGTGATGGAAAAAGTTTCATTTTTTGATAACACAGATTTAGACATGTTCTTTATTATAATAATCATTAGGAGCAGCTTATTAGGATATAATTATTAAGTTTATCTTATGTTATTATCAACTTTGCCAATAGTTATCACCGACAAACGACCGGGCGGACACGAAAATTATATAAGATATATCTTTCAGTTTTTTAACAACAATACACCAATTCAAACTTAATTTCTCAATGCGTTCACTTTCAAAAATCGTATCGTTCTCTTAAATATGGTTTGTTTTCTGGATATATTATAAACATAGATATCACAGTGGTACACCACTGTTATTGCTTACATGCAGACATTGCTGAAATTAAAGAAATAGATATGTAAGATATTATAATGAGAAATAAATAACAGATACTAACGAATACACTAGAATAAAAATATATATGTCGACAATTGCATCAAAACTTTAAGCTACGTATCTACAGATAACCTGTTTGGGAATATATTTGTTGTATCACATATTTATATTAAGGATAAGGTTAAATCTTGTAGACAATGTTCAAGAATAGAAACTTCCAATTTCACCACAATTTCCACACGTGGATTTAATCAATCTTTAAATCACATAATTCTGAATACCATACGATTTGAAATTTCACAAACTAATTTAATAAGTTAGTATTTCAGCACACGTTACGTTAATTGAAATGAAAAAGATACGACTTTTAACTACTTACCGCCCAAGTTTTCGCCTACTAAACCTGAAAGAAACAATACGTTAGTTAACCCATTCATTAAATATAGTTTACATGGCCTTGACTAACAATGGCAGTGTATGAAACTTTACATTATATACATTTACCAAATATGCAATTAAGGGTTTATCGAAAATGAATTCAACAGCGGGTTGAAAATAGTTTACATTAGAAGTTCCGCATATTTCTCAGCGCGACGAAAAAATAGTCCTCTGAATGAATATTACTTCTAAATTACCTTTCTTGTAGACAACAAATGTATTGCAAAGAGAACTTGTGTCAGAGATAAATGTACTTTGCTGTTATGCAGTAAAACTTATACATCAATCAAATTCGTAGGAAAAAATATTTTTCTTGAACCTACGAATGCTGTTGAAAGAACTTGAGTTTGCTTTCTAGTAATAATATGTACACAAAAATAATTGAATTTGTGGGAGAGGAGCTGGGAAAACGAATACCGCTCTGTGACTATTTTTTTTATTTTATCTTGCTGCATATAATTTCCTTGTATTTCCAACATTTACTGGAATCCTTCCCCCCAATATTAAAAATATTATAATGTCACACTTTCTCTTCGAATAGAGAAATGTAATTTACTGTTAATAGATCATTGTTAGTAACCACATTTTAGTAACCAGACATCGATACATAGTTTTTTTAACTACTGTCGCTTGTCACGGTGAGACATGAGAGTTTGTTCATTTTATATTGATGTGTAATATGGTCGGTCAATTAGTGCAGCATATTATGTCTCCGGTGGTTCTATAGTTTCTAAGTTACGGATAGTTAACACGGACAGACGGACAGGCAGACATACAGTTGGATACTATCATCGATAACTGTTCATGTCTAATTTTTTTCCCACCTCTACTTTTCATGTCAACTAGGATATCTCAATGAACTCATTATGTTATAGATACAGTTAATTACATATTTTGTCTTCTTTTGGTATATCACCGATTTTGCTTACCAAGTTGCGACGAATACTGATCTGTAATATAAAGAAATAAAATAGATGAAGAAGGTGATATGAAATCTTTTTCAAACGTATCACAATAAAATTTTTCGTTACATTGACAGTAGCGTATAACAGAAACAGGTATTATTTCTCCGTGTTCCGACAGTAGAGAAATTTAATTCTTCGTTTTATTTTTCGTTTGGTATTTATTGTTAAAAGTATTTTGAAATGCAACCAATACAATTATTCTTGACATTTTTGCAAAAATGGACAAAATGCTGAATTTGAGAAAGTTGTAGTCGCTAATATAATTAGTCAATATTCGCAAATATTCTTCCGTGTCTTTGATGTTTAATCCATAAATGAATTTTCAGGAGAAAACTCCGTTTCTACTGAGTTACACAATGATTATACTTTCTCGTAATGTATACATTTCTCCATCGTTAAGGACGGAGGAGGCCAAGTCAATGGGTCAACACTAACACAAAATAGAAATAAATTGACTAGTATCGTTCGATGTAAAATGTTATTACTTACTATCGCCTACAATCGAGTCCGCACCTAAAATAAAAAAAATATAATAATGATTAATACAATTTTCTTTATCTTCATCCAACAGAAACTTGTTTCTATTTCCAATCAAGACAGGTTGAAACATTGGATTGAAAATTATATTCATATTATAATTTTCTGCAAACATTTTTGGATTTAAAATATATAGATATTTTATAATGAAACTGGAAATTGTACTGAATATTACATAATAATAGAACAACTTGTTCTTTATGCAACAGTGAACATTGGCATTTCTTTTAATCTTTCAATTAAGCATATTTTTTTAATACATCATCTACGGTATTTTTGCAGTTTCCAAAACTTCAAACGTAAGATATTTATCGAGAGTAAAAGCTACTTTTCCTTTGCAAAAATGCATTCTTGCTTCACTACAGTGAGTAGAAAAAGGTCGAGCCTATGCTATGATACGCAAGGTCTAGAACTCGAACGAAATTCACAGTTTCTTGCCTCAAGTATCCATTCACAGATGTAACCACAATTTTCTCCTAATAGAGAGTGAAGAATCTGTCAGGAATGTTCTTCATTATAGTCATTCTTTCATTGAAACAATGGTTATCTTAAACATGCACTTCATTATTTTATTTGAGTTTACTAATTTGTCATACAAATTTCCAAAACCCCAAAAAGAACCAAAAGTTATTAATTTTGTTTGCAATTTTTGCTGGTGCTTTGTTATTATTACACTTGGGTAATTGTTTAAAAGGTTTCTTTCGGGTAGCAACAAATAAAGAATTAAATTATTATTTTTGCCGATATAATTGAAAATGTTAACGGTCAAACTAGTAAGATATGATACCATGTATAACCTCCAATGCAATATGATTGTTATTATAAACACATGTCTAACAATATTAGTTGTAAATTCCTTGTAAGAGGAAAGGAACGTTGTGTTCTAAAGATTTTATTCAGAATCTCACATAAAGCATATCTTCAACGTGCACAATTTTGCTTGCTCTCTCTCGCTGTCCATTCTTGAAAATATATAATTTCGTCGTGTAGCAAGTAAATAATTTTACCAACTCTATTTACTTATGTGTCTATAGTTAAAAAGACATTAAATAAGTACTTAGTTTACACTTCCACTTACCCTCTGTGTACAACGCTCGCTCCCGTACAGCTATATTAAAGAAAAATTACATTTATTGTTTAATTCAGGTAATTACACAGTATTATGCGACAATTAGCAGCGTGCAAAACAATCTTTCGCATTGAAAGAAACAATATTAGAACATACTCTTTTAGCAATCACCATTATGTTGCCTTAGCTGATCAAATGAATTTGTCACTAGCAGCACAAAGAAAATGTGAACTAGCGTTGAGAGTTATCAGAAGGCAACGTGAAACGGTTACACAACTTGTCCATAGCCAAGACAGTAAGTAAGTAGTGTGTGTTCATGAATACATCCGTCTCGACGTGACTGAGTCCGCTAGATACTGTGGATCTAGACTTGAATGTCAATAAAAATCCATTGAGTACAGGTCTAAAACCGATTAGAGTATCATTTCAAAAGGGTTTAGAACCAGACATTCGCAGGCAAAGTTGGATCAACAGAAATGTTGACACCCTGCGACGGAAGTAATTATGTCAATCTGGCACGCGGAAAGCCATAAAAATGCACCCCTTTAATTGGGATAGACTCACAACAGGGCTAATAACCAAGGTGGTTTCAAATCCCAAAAATACTCATAGAAAACGAATTCAAGAAGCCGGAGGGATAAAACTGAGGACAATGCAAGAAAGTGAGAATGATAGTTGCAACATGAACACAACATACCTGTCAGGAAAAGATAGAGTTGAAATAATATAAGAAAGAATAATATGAGACCAAAACTATGAACATTCCTAGACCAAAACTAAAGGATGAAGATAAATGCTGATAATAAGAGATGCACATTAATATATTCAGGTTTAGACATCAATTCAAAATCAAAGGAAGAGGCAAGTTTAATATTTGATAATGAATCTTCCAAGAAAATAGTAAAGTTGGTAATAGTTTCAAAATTAATATGAAGTGTACTGAAAATGGATGAGACTGGTTATACAGATTTATGAACCTGCAGAGAATGCAAATGAATGTGTGAAGTTTATCATCTACGCCAACCTACAAGATACTATGAATAAACTTAAGAACAGTGTGAAACATATGACTGGAACGCCATGATTGGAAACGAACAAGGGAGAGGGTGCGTTTGTGTGTATGGAAAACAATGCAGAGGATGGAGTGAAAAATGGCAAGAGAAAAAGAAAGACAAGGATCATCCTACAAGAAATACTTTTTTCACATAAATAAGATATTCGAAAAATGACATTTCAGAAGAAAGAAGAGGAGAAAGAAATTCAAGAGTTAATTTCACCAATACAAAAAATACAGTATATGCTATTCAAAATGTTAGAGATCACAGAGCACGAAAATTGAAATAGTATAACTAAAGATAGATTACAAGGAAATTTGAAAGGAAAGTGAATCAATAACTGAACAAAAGAGGGGAAGTATTTAGTAAGCCGAAGCAAAGTAAAGAAGAAGTGGCAGAAACATTGAATATACTTAATAGAATATTGATTATGGGAGGCATAGAGATGTGTGGCCTAACAACCGTAGGGGATAGAAAGAAGATATGAATATGATTAAATAATGAGGTTAAATATACAGTTACAAAGAAGAAGGAGCATGGAGGAGGTACGTGGAAACTAAAACAGAGGGGAGATAAAACGGAAATGTACATAGGAGAAATAGAGCAAGAGAAGGAGTACAACAATCGAAGAAACGTTCCTGGGTAGAGTTTAGGAAATAAATTAAAGAAAACTATGAAAGAAATAAGAGATGGTTCTGGCAGACAGTAAGAGCAATGATAGGAATACATGGAAAGAGAATAAGAAACATAGAAGATTAATCAGGAAAGTTATCCTGAAGACATGGATTTATATTATGTTAAATCCATTTAGAGAAAAATAATGATAGGATAAATTAATAGGATGAAATAAGGTATGAAGATGTAGGTACGGAAGAAGATCAAGAAGACATAATAAGATGGGGGGAAGTGAAAGAGTCAATAAAGAGAGTAAAGAGAGTATGAAGATGTAGGTACGGAAGAAGATCAAGAAGACATAATAAGATGGGGGGAAGTGAAAGAGTCAATAAAGAGAGTGAAACTAGAAAAAGTAGCAGATTATGATGAAATATGCCCAGAATTAACAAAGCTAGGAGTAATGAAAGTGGTATATTTGATGGGGAAGACATGTAAGGAAGCGATGAAGAGAATTGAAATACCCACAGACTGGGAGAGAATCACAATGAGACCAATTCCAAAAAGTGGAATACTGTCAAATTTTAAATTTATGGATGAATCTGCCTACGATCAATAATCTCAATAATATATAGAATAAATCTAAAAAAAGCTAAGGAATAAAGTATAGGTGGATATGTAAGAAGAACAAGCAGCTTTCAATAGACAAAAATACACACAATATTCGTATTTCACTGCGCAAGTAACAGATGAATATTGAATCACACGAAAGGAACTATACCTAAAGACAAGTTTTGATGCTGCTCCACGACAAAAACTTTGGCCAGCATTACATAAGAGATGAGCGTCATAAAATCTGAGAAGAATAATACAGAGTGTACACAAATCTTTTCAAGGAATATTAAGTATATGAAGAGAGAAATCGAAAGAATTCGTCGTGAATAAAGAAGTTGAGCTAGGAGTGGAATAAAGGAGGTACAGGAGAAAATCAAATTGAGCAATAGAGATGAAACATCTCGGAGTAGTTATGGGAAAAATTAGACAAGATATATTCAGAAATACTAAAATTATGAAAGAACTTCAAATAGAATCAATTGGAGAGGTTGCAGAGAGGATGATAGGATGGTGTGGCCATTTTACTACAATAAAAAAGATAAAAGAGCAAATAGTGGGAGCGAAGCCAGCAGGAGAGGAAGATGAACACCTAGAATAGAATATGAACCATAACTTTCATAGATGGTTACTAACACAGGAAAGACCCTATTGGAAGTTAAGAAAATGACTATAGATATGAACAAGAATAGAGGATAGCTGAAGGACCCAGATGGCTAAAAGCACGTCACTTCAATCAATTGTAATGGGACTTAATTTACATTTGATTTATTTTATTTTTTAATTTAAACTTGTGTTAGATATATTCATGTTGATTTCCTATAACGTTCATTTGGTCTAATTTACAATATAAAAAAAATAGTTTTGTGGCTCGTTTGCCAAATCTTGGAATAAGGACTGAATTCCAGAAATACGAGTGGAACTCAGAAAATAGGTCACAAACTGATGTGGGAAAGCTGAAAATAGTAGCGAGTAATTTCTAAAGGTGTCACTAGGTAGCAGCACAATCTAGCTCGAAGATATTCAGGTAGCAGTTGCTAGATACGAGACACATGCACCGGCAGCTCAGTTTAAAAATAGCTACCGTGCTCGAGGAGTGTACGTTATAAGAACAGTGTGCTGTTTATGGGATAAAGGGCTTCCTGCGAAGGATATTCATAAGCCGATGTTTCCTATTTACGGTGAGAAGTGTTTGTCTCATAAAATAGTTCCATGACTGGGTTGATACATTCTCGCAACAATGGTAAAACATTGACGACGAAGATTGCGACTGAACCAACAGTGTAGTGGGTGAAGGAAATGTTTCGAGATGGCAGGAGAGTGACGATAGACAGTATAGCAACTTCAATCTACATTACTTCCCTACTATCCGAAAAGAAACCTAGCTTTTCAAACCGGCTCTTCATATTGTCCACCAACCATTGAAAAAAATATTTCGAGTGTATGGTTTTCCTCTAACTTTGCTCTGAGATATGAAGGATTTCGGTTTAGCATATGCAATGATAGTAGTACTTTCAGCGTTTGAAGACCATCATAAGATACAGCTAATTACATTAAAATAATTACTAT
Source organism: Lepisma saccharinum (assembly GCF_977018435.1). NCBI lineage: Eukaryota > Metazoa > Arthropoda > Insecta > Zygentoma > Lepismatidae > Lepisma > Lepisma saccharinum. The sequence goes on along the minus strand of NW_028143111.1, from coordinate 214,031 downwards.
GTCAAAAGTTTTACAAATACTTCAAAGTTAGATCTCTTGCAAGTTGATCGGGAATTATCTCGATTCAGCATTTTTTAAAAAAGGTAACACAACGCTATAGCTTTCAACAAGCGTTCAAAATGTGCTGTTAACATACGTCAAAGTTTTCGTATTTGATAGAAAAGTACTTGTAAAACACCTTCTAGAAGTCTGACTAAAGGGCACTGCATACGGTACATATCTGTCATAAATTAGTTTAATGATATTTTATATATAGCTATGTGGCTCTAAAATGAACTCAACTGAAGTAGAATTCTGCAAGTACGATATATTTAAAAATATGATTTTCATATTCAGTGGGTGGGAAATGATTATTCCTGATTTGGAATGAATCAAATTAGAGGAGGGGGAATGCTGCTAACCTCCTTTAAATGCATTAAAATGAATACATGTAGCTTTGCTCGCAATTTTCATATTACAAACTAATTATTTTCATCCCATTAAATTCAAAATGAGCTCAGAATAAGCTCCAGAACTTTATCTTTTGGAATTGTTATATGGTCTTGAAACCTGTTTTGAAATAGTCATAAATTCTAAAAAATAAATAATAATAAAAAAAAAATAAAAAATAGTTAGGCAAATTTTGTATTAAACACTCGATATTCGCGTCTAAAATGAAATTCCCCATGCTCCACATTTTACCTAGGTATACATGTATGTGTGAAGTACACACGCTTCTACAAAGCGAAATCCACTGTTTTCGTACATTTTCATCTCTCGGAAATCTAAAATACCTAACAGCTCCTCCTTTAGTCTTACGGTTGTAGTTATTGCATCCGAACACAGCACAAGCCATTTTGAAGAAAACTCTCAGTAAAGAAAAAAACGTCCATTTGTTAGCGAGAGACAAAGATTCACTGCCAGATGTAGCGGGCGAAATCTCGAGTTGCTCACCAGTTGACGTCACAGTGGCCCCGGGGAACCCCCGGCGATGCGCATGAGCCTACCATGTCTCTTAGTATCATGTCGCAGGACACCCATCAACACAACTAACGTAAACAGCTGCTGTGCACAAACTGATGGATAGATTACTCTACCCCTATGCGTGGTCATTCAGTACAGTGCTGCCATCCTACGGAGAAAATGAATTCTCGATACCTCCAATGTGGAACTTTTACCAGCCAAATTCCGGGGACTTTACTGAAGGTATATATTATGATTAGGCAACCAGTGCTGAACCATTCTGTGTGGATTGGCGCCTGCCGTTTACACTGAAATTTACATGTAGGAAAATGTAAGCATCAAAGTGTAGATGCTCGCGCTTCATACATAAAAATGAGGCTTAGTTTGTTTCAAGTCCACTTTATGCACAAATAGGCTAATCGTGACTTCAGCTACAGTTTAAATTTTCATCTGAACCACTGTGTACGCTTCATTACAACGTTTCCATCACGCCATCAAGACGCTTCATATAGACGACAGTAACACATAGGCAATAAATTTTACCTGGGAATATATGGTTTTCTTAGAACTATATTGAATACATTCTTAAAATGATTAATGGTCGAATAATAAATAAGTATAATACATTAATGTACTTGCCAGTGGGATCGCCGTCTACCCGTAACTGAAAAAAGTATATAAAAGGAAAAGAATTAGGGTGCTTATTTAATTTAAAATATACGCGGTTTCTATACATTAGTTATACAAAAGTAACCGTTTATTGTGAAGAAAGTGTATATGTAACAGAAATGGTTTATACATCAATGAATACAGCATATCTTCAAGTTTATTGTCGCACGTTGTTAGTTTCAGACGCCGCCACTGGAGGCGTGAGCGTTTGTTTATCTTACACAAGTACCTACTTGGATTGGTCGTGGTGGAACGATTCCGTGTCCACCTCGTCGACGTTGCTGAGAAGAGGGGGAACAAACACACGTTCTTTAATGTAACCCCAGATAGAGAAATCCATGGGGTACCAATCAGGCGAACGAGGTGGCCACGGAATCGTTCCACGACGACCAATCCAAGTCGGTACTTGTGTAAGAGAAACAAACGCTCACGCCTCCAGTGGCGGCGTCTGAAACTAACAACGTGATACAATACACTTGAAGATATGCTGTATTCATTGATGCATAAACCATTTCTGTTACACATACACTTTCTTCACAACTTTCAAGTGTGCGGGTCGTGACGCTGATCACAACACCTCTACTAGTGATCGAGATTTTAAACGTGTGGGATGCTGTGTTCACACTATTTTTGTAAGCGTCTGGAAGTACACGGCCCATCCTTGTATATATTAATGTTGTGCCTGAAGTAAGGTCATTAGTTTTTTATAGTTTCCTGGTACTATTGCATTATTTAAAAAGTGTTTTAACTGGCCATAGTGGTTGAGGGTTACTTGTCCTCGGTGCTCTTTGGGATGTGTGTCGTGGAGGGGACTACTGTCGGACTCCAATTAAAATTTAACCACTAGATCTGCATAAAAACGAGTTACATCAAATTTAGCTTATTGAATTCTGCGTTAATGTATGCTAACCATTATTTTTCGAGTACGCATTCCATTTTGAGAACAAAAAAAGATTATTTTTGTAAATGACCGCTCTCTTTGAAACGGTTCGTCTGATGGCGATGAAATATTAGTACAATGCAGAAAGGTTTTAAACACAAATCTTAATTTTCAGGTTTTTCAAATTCGTCAAGAAATAGTTCTTATCAATTTTGAGAAACAGTTTTTTCTTAGTATTGGGTATTCCTACAAATATCTTGGTTTTGTTTTGAACCTCTTTGCATCTGTTTTTAAAATCCATTAACGTTGTCAATTCACATTGGGAAACCGATTTTATACAGATATTTATTCAACGGAGTGATGTCCGTTCAACCGTGGAAACTGCGGGCTATCGCTGCGAGAACATGACAACGTGAATTGACAATGACAATGGATTTTGAAGACAGATGCAAAGAGCTTCAAAACAAGAACAATATCGTATTTTACACCCCGCGAAAGGTTAAGTTTGCAGCAGTTTTTATGTATCAAACCGCCCGAGAACGGCGCTCAGCATCTCCCGTGCGAGTCTTGCCTTGACCGCCGAGCTGTTCATGTCGCAGACATTGAGAAAATCGGCAGTATTGCAGCGGAACTACATTCTGCGCCCACGTTTGGGTCTACATGGGCGAAAAGTTGCTGCAAACTTAACTTGTCGCGGGGCTTAGGACTATCCAACACTAAGAAAAAGGTGTTTCTCAAATGTGATAAGGGCCTCCCCGATGGCGCAGTGGTAGCGTCATCGCCTTGTAATCAAGGGATCCCGGGTTCGATACACGGTGGAGGCACATAGTGGTCCGGATCCCACTTTAAACTCTAGCTCCAGTCCCTATCAGCCTTACTGTGCAAGAAATGGACTTAAAACCCCAAATCAAATTTGATAAGAACTGTTTATTGATGCATTTTAAAAATCTGAAAATTAAGAATTGTGTTTGCAACCCTTCTGCCAGCACTGTACTAAAATGTCATTACAATCAGATCACCCGTTTCTTATTTAGAGAATTTCAAAGAAAGCAATTGTTTGCAGAACTATAAAAAAACTGATTTTTTTTGTTCTCACGACGATACAAAATAGATGTCATTCTCGAAAAAATAAATGCTTACCATAGCTTAACGCAGAATTGAATAAGTTATTTTTGATGTAACTCTTTTTTTTGGCGGTCTACTGGATAATTTTTAATTGGAGTCCAAACTCGAGTATCTATAATTTTTAATCCGACAGTATTGTTGGATCGAATACACCTTACGACGTCATTCTTCCATTCACGGACTCGTTTTGCCTAGCACTCATGGGGAGTCTTATACTCTGTCTCGAGAGTCTGTGGAGCAAAGTATTGAGCGCTGCTGCAGGCGGCTGGCAGCCGCATTCACTTCGCCTCTCACGCGTCGTTCACTTGTAGAACCTTCACGCGTCACTACCTGCGCATAGACTTGTTCTCGTTGCCTCGCTCCACCGATACCCTGGGAAGAGTATAGTGTGTACCGCCCTTACTTTTCTATGCAATTTTTTTTTTGGGTTAACAGAGGCTGATTTTGATTATAATTTGTATATTGTAAAGATATGCTCATTTTGATATTTCTCGTTTCATTTTTCAATATTAATATTGGAGAAATAGAAAGACATATGAGAGACTTAGATGGGCATGCCATATGGCACGAATGGGAGAGGAAAGAAGAGTTTACAGGATTGTTGTTGGGAAACCTGATGGTAAGAGACCAGTAGGAAAGCGAAGACGAAGATGGAGGGATAATGTTGAGATGGACCTAAAGGAAATCGGTAGGGATGGATAGGAACAGGTGGAAGGCCAGTGTTGCTGCAGCCATGAACTTTCCGGGTTTAAGAAGGCTGAAGAGTTAGTTAGAAAGACATGTGGGTTTTGTTCGACTGCAAATCTGAAGACTTTTTCCACTCTGATATGTGTCATTGCTACATCGGGCTAGCAGCTATTTTACCTCACCCACAGTGGCTTACCCAAAGGGGGGTTGGTGGGGGTTATAACAGTCCTCCTATGCTCAGAATTCCTTAAATAAAAACATCAAAGGGAGAGAAAGGTGGCGAGATGAACCCTGACTACTAAAAGATCAAACGTAACCACTCCACCCTTTCGAAAAATCTGGGCACCCCACTGATCACTCAATTATCCATGCAGTGGCGAGATCTTTAATTGATCACTAGATCTGCTGGGGTAACATTGCAAATGATGATTTTGTTAAATGAATAATTTTAACTGATTCTTATGTTTCTTGGCATGCTGATTCTGAATATGAAGTGAGAATTTCTCTATCGGGCTCCATTTTTACACTTTTTCAATTCGTCGCCATTTCTCTATCATTAAGCTCTTTTACTCGTATAATGGCAAAGTTATAAACACCTTGAGTTCCAAAACATGGATAAAAGTGACTTTTCTTTTCTCTTTATAACTGTATATTTGGTTGTAGCTTTGCTGCTATGCACCAGTTACATTTGTTTTACATTTCATAATTTTTAATTTCATAAGTTTATAATACAATATTTTCTCTTACAATATAGTTGGTAAGTACATATATTATCTTCTTAGTCGGGTTCCTCAAAAGTGTCGACAAGGCGTATGGGACATTATATCCTGCTTCTTTTAGGTCTCTAAAGAAATAATCACGAGTAGTTGCATTAAGATGACATTCAAATATAATATGATCAGGTGTTCCTTCAGCTGCACCACACTGACAGATTGGAGATTGAACAATGTTCCTAGTGTACAGATCTTTAGGTGCTAGGGTGTAATTTAGCCGACATCTAAGAAGACTTGTTAAAGGGTTTCTTGAAAGGTTATTGTCTTGATACCAAGGTTCTTTAGGTATAAGTGGTTGAATTGAATAATTGTCCATTGCCTCTGACAACTTTTTTTTGCTTAAAAAGTTTCTGCGCAAGGCAATCATTGTTGACAACAATGATAAAACAATGGTTTATTGCAATCACAATAAACGGCAATGGTAACATTTGAGTTGAAATACAGTTGTCTTCCGTTTGTGACATAAATAAGTTTATTGGAACTGATTGTGCATGTTCTGTGTTTTATGCAGTGTGCATGTATTTAAAAATGTCTCGTAATGCGTTTACCACCAAAAAATTATTTGTTATGTCTTCCGCGAGTTTACTTTCAAATGCCGAAGAGGAAACATAACTCCATTGATTAGGAAATCATTTAAGCTTTAATTTGACTGCAAAATAGGCGATCAGGATAATCTTGGGCCACTGCTATGCTTTCTGGGTGACACTGTTAAGTTTTGCTAAAACTTATTTACAAAGAGAAATATACTGTCCTTGCCCCCAAGTTTTCGCACCTGTTAGAAACCCATTCGCCGCCACTGCAGAGAGGTTTCATCACATGCAGCATGTGACATGCTATGAGTGGTTTGGAGCGAGCCAATGAAATACGGTTTCCATCAGGAAATATCTACCATGGAAAACCGTTACTAAGGTACATGGAGCCACGAACGTCAGACGACTACTTCTGACACTCAGGAGAGATGTTCCTCAAGCTTCATACTGCATGAAATCATCATGAAGTAGATTTTAGGTCAGAATACAGAATATGTTATTTCATTACAAACAAATGTGAGTTACAAAACATCTATCACGGATACAAAAAGACAGTAAGCAGATTTGAAATCAGTGGAACAATTGAATGAGAATCGACAAGTTTTCTGTGTTAAATGGACTTGTTGTCCAGTGTTATGAGCAGGTTAAATATCACTGCACGTAGCTTCATAAAGGCAGTACAAAAATTATACTTACACCCTGAAGATCACCGCCTGTGAAGAGTGAAGCGACGAGCAGACAGAAGACCAATTGGTGCATCATGGCGATTCTTCTTGAATAAGTGAGGCAGATCCTTCTTGGTGCAGCGTATTTATTTCATTCGACCCACAGGAAATCCAAATGATTCGTATCGTAATAAAGAGTGTAGGAGTTTAAAACCATCGATGTCCATTGTCTTAAATAATACGAAACGGAAGGGTAACAATGCATGCTGCCATATTCAATAACCTTGATTGATGACCATTTTACGTCATCATTGGTGTAATTATATTTGAAATTACACCTGTAAAATCAGGAAGAGCAAAACTGGCACCTGCATGAGCGAAAAATTGAATTTCTGGTTGGCGTAAGTCTTGAAGCTTCTCTGGCAACGAATGACGATTAAATTATCTTGGCTTGTCGTCCAGGTAAATTCTGGAACTGTTTCCAAACTTTCGAGAGCTAACGTTACTCTAATCTTATTTTCTTTTAATGTCGTAAGTTAGCGTCGCTTTCCTAAACTTTCGCATCAGAAGGAGTGTGCAGCAGGGGTATTTTGCCACAATAGAAGTGATGTAAGTGAGGTGACAAAAAGAAACTCTATAAAGAATATGGAGGACAGAGTCAAGAAAATATGCACGAAAGAATGTGAAAAAGAACTAACTAACTCCCTAGCCTTATTAAACCCGAAGGTTCATGGCTGCAGCAACACAGGCCTTCCATCTTTCCCTATCTTGAGCAAGTTCTATATACTCTTTTCCATCCCTACAGAATTCCCTTAGGTCCATCTCAACGTTGTCCCTCCATCTTCGTCTTGGCCTTCCTACAGGTCTCTTACCATCAGGTTTCCCAACAAGAATCCTGTAAACTCCTCTTTCCTCTCCCATTCGTGCCACATGGCCTGCCCACCTAAGTCTTCTTGATTTAATTATTCTAATAATATCTGGACATGAATACAAATTATGTAGTTCTAAATTATGTAACCTTCTCCACTCACCTGTCTCCTCATCCCTTTTAGGTACAAAGATTTTCCTAAGGATCTTATTTTCAAATACTCTCAATTTATGTTCCTCTTTCAATGTAAGGGACCAAGTTTCACATCCATATAATACTACAGGCAAAATTACTGGTTTGTATATTTTAACTTTTAGTTGCTTAGATATTAAACGAGAAGACAAAAGTTTATGAAGAGAGAAGTATCATGCATTTTCTGAATGAAGCCTACTTTTTATTTCCTCTTTAATATAATTTTCATTTGTTAATATTACTCCTAAGTATTTGAATTTGGAAACTGGTTCAAACAAGTTGTTATCAATAATTAGATTTTGATTATTACCTAACACTTGGTTTCGGCCTGTAAGCATATATTTAGTTTTCTCTTTGTTAACTTCCAAACCTATCTCTTTAGCAGTTTTGAAAAATATTTTAGCATTATTCTTAATTGTATTCACATCATCCCCCAGTAAGTCTACGTCATCTGCATATGCTAACAACTGAGTCACACCATTTAATTTTAGTCCTTCTTTAGTTTATTTTACCTTCCTAACAGCATATTCTAAGGCAAAATTAAAGAGCAATGGAGATAATGCATCTCCTTGTTTTAACCCATCATGAATTGTAAATTTGTCAGACATATTAATACCCACACGAATTTTACTTTCTGTTTCACTGGTGCATATTTTTATCATACTAACAAGCTTCTTAGGTATTCCAAACTCGACTAATATATTATATAATTTATCTCTTTTGACCGAATCATATGCTTTTTTGAAATCAATGAATAGCTGATGGACATTTTGATTATATTCCCACTTTTTCTCAAGTGTCTGTCTGATGTGAAAAATTTGATCTGTAGTTGATCTGTTACGTTTAAATCCACATTGATAATCACCTATAATTTCATTAACATATGGGGTTAGTCTTGTTAAAAGAATGTTAGATAATATTTTATATGTTGTTGAGAGTAGAGAAATTCCACGGTAATTATTGCAGTTCATTTTATCACCTTTTTTAAATACAGGAACAATTAAGGATTCTTTCCATTGTTGAGGGATTTCTTCTTTATTCCATATTAAACAAATTAATTTATGAATTTGACATATTAATTAATTTCCACCATATTTAATTGACTCAGCTGGAATTAAATCAATGCCAGGTGCTTTGTTAAATAGCCTATGGAAACAGCTGAAAAAGAATGGCTATGAGAAGGAGGATAGACTGGACATAAACAGAAGAAGGAAGAAAAGTGGCAGGGGAGAATTGGAAGAGAAAGAAAAAGAGCGGAGGTTTGGAATAAGGAGTATGGGGAAGACCACAGAAAACATATGCAAAGTGCTTAGGAAAGCGGGCATAAAAACGTAAAGGAAGGGAATAGTGAAGAATGCAAAGAAGAAAAAGGAAAACAGAGAAGAGGAAGAGGAAGGAATTATCTACGAAGTGAAATGTCAGAGTGTGTACATAGGAGAAACGAAAAAGAGGCTGAAAGACAGGTTGAAACAACAAAGGGATGATGTACGACTTAAGAGAGAGAGAAATGCGATATTTAAACACACGAGAGAAACAGGACATGACATAGAGTGGGATGAGGCTAAGCAGTTAGGAAGGGAGAAGAGAATGATAGTGAGAAAATGGAAGGAGGCCAAAGAAATAGAGAAGAAATGTGAAGAAGACACAATGGACTGGAATGGGGGACTGAAGTTAAACAAAGAATGGAAGAAGGTGTTAGAAAGAGTGGAAAGGACAAGAGAGAAAGAAGAGAGGATAAGGAAGAAAAATGAAGGAAAAAGAGCGTGAGATAAAGAATCAACCACATTCTAGATGGAAGAAAACATGTTTAGCCTTTTATGTGAAAGTACAGTTGGCAAGGGAAGGCCACCTGCTAGAATGTTCCAGAACAACTTTCTAACAGTCTGGAGGGGAGTAATGTTTGTGTATATATATCGTCCTGTTTTGTACCTTGTTACATTTGTACTTGGTGGAGAGTCTTAAGAAGACCTTGCTAGAAGGTTGAAACCTTACGTTTAATTTATGTTTTATAATAAAATAAATGTCTGCCTTCGTCAGCATATTGAGTTTTTCATAGCATGGAAACAAGGCTTAATGGTGTTATGTAGGACATGTATAGTCGATGACGTCAATTGCTTTTCCACGATTATTTCCTATCCCAGTATTAATTGTCAACGCTTCCGTTTCATATTATTTTCAAGGTAAGTGGTAGTTGTGGGTGTAATTGGAGAGATCTCGTAAGAGTAAAATCATAATGGTTTCCCATGCGGTCCAACCAGGCCCGGACCCATACAGCTCCCCCCATCCTCTCGAGATATAAAATATTTTAATGTCAACCTATAAAAACCAAGTTAACGTTGACGATTTTTCAGATTTTACAAGAATTTTGATTTTGTCCTTTCAGAATATATGCGTTATTTGGTCGCAGAGATAACCTATCTAATGATTCAGCATGTTGTCAAAGTTAAGTTTCATCCAATCAATTTATGCTAGTTATGTTTTTTTTTATTATTATTATTTTGCCATGTAGGTATGGAAGCGACAACGCGTTCTAGCGAGAAGCTCTACATTCGAGAATCACTCAAGGATCTTTACGTTGGTATTACTTCCAAAAATTATTTAGTTCATTATTATTTACTCGTCAAGCACAGAAATGTTTTATTTATTTTGACATTATGATGCGTAAAGAAGAGAAATGATTCCAAATGCAATTACAATACCATTTGCACAATGCTAAAGCACAATAGATACTTAATATTCAAGTTCCCATGCACATAGAACATTAATTTACACTAATAATACTGGATAGAATGCTCATTGATGTATGAGTAATATTTGAGCACTTCAGGGCATCATACAAGCTCCTGTAGTTGCAGAAGAATCGTATTAAAATTCTCACTATGTCCAGGAATCTGGCGATGAAGATATTATTATTTTTATCTGCAATAACATCTGGGGAGTTTTACATAGTTTCATAATATTTTGAATTTTACTTTTATTATGACGAAAATAAATAGCCATGTAATGACTGTGTGTGTGACCAAACGAATAGAATGAAGAACGAACATTATCTTGCATTGTTTTATTTCTAAGACCTATACCCTCAGAAATAACATACTCGCTTTGTTGAAATTGTATAATATGGTTGTGGAATGACCGTTGCATATTAGATTTTAGAGAGATGGTATGGTCATTCTGTTCTTGCTGTTTTTTTGTCACAACTGCGGGAAAACAAAAAGTTCCAAGTGAAACTGTAGCGTGAACGTTTTTCATCACATTCTTCCGTCTATTTCTTTGTTCTTCATTCATTTTTCAAATCCTGATTTAGGTTAGAGAAGTATAACATCATCTTAAAATTACTACATTATAAATAGTGTATTACTTGCATATTTAATAGTACAATGGTAACTTGATAATGAAATTACATTTCGAGATTGAAGATGAGTTTGTTTTGTCAGTAATAAATCGATAAGTTTTCAACTAGAGAGTACATACTTAAGGAGGTTTTGTTGATTACAACATCAGCCTTAATAATATGTCTACATCATACAATTCTGTATGAACAGCTTGATTAATTAGCGGATTCTTAATCAAATCTAGTATTCCAATAAAGGAGGGATCTGTGCCAATTTTTTGCAAGCTTTATGATATTGTGGCAACAATAATTTCAATTACAGTAAGCAATTTGTTGAGTCCGTTTCTCAACAACCTTAATAGAATAATGATTTATTTGGAAAAAGTAGTGATTCAGCGAATCACCTTCATAGTCACCCTGGATAAAATTTAAGACTATCATTAAAGTCTGGATCGTGTGAAATTAAATGACAAGCTATTAAGAATGGGCTGACGAAATTTTGAATAAAAATTCACACCTGTAGGAGTATGGTCAAAAGATGATAAGGAGGAATTCATAATAGCTTAAGTTTATTTAGTTTCAAATATTAGATCATTTTATAATTCATCTATATTTTCAAAGTTTACAGAATTCTGTAAATAAAACAATTATAATAATATGATAATTACAATTCGTGAAAATTGCTTGACGTAGTACGCTAGAATTTCTCAAGGACGAAATGTCATAATCGTCTGTACACGTTATATCGCATGCGATTGGACATGAACAACGTTTACAGTCTAAAGAACAAGTGGGCTTGATAGTCATGTCAGATATTTTGTATCGGAATTGCCATCGCCTCAGTGCCGAGTATACTCACATAGGTATAAATTATTGATGCCTTTGGTAAAATGCAGTAGTAAGTAAAATTGTGTAATGCAGGTGATGATTCCGATCTGACCTAAATCAATAGGACATTATGATGAATAATTGAATAAGTGTTGTCTGAAATCAATATTGGAGCTGATATATTCTCTTATGAATACCAACATTTATTTCAGACAACGAAGTAAACAAGAGTCCAGTTATTTTATTCAGAAATTGTAGTTATATTGTGTTGACGAACATTTGACATTTCATCGGGAGGAAGAGAGAAAACATTTCAAATGTGAAAGTAATTTTATACTCACATACAAATCTTTCGTCGAGTTCAAGATTTAGTAAATAGTAGAAAGGTATACAAAATAAAAAGGGGCATTATCGCATTTTACCACATTTATAGTTTTCTACACATTCTCGTCAGAAAATAGATAAATAGCAAATACAAAGTTAATTTAACTAATATTGTAGGCGTATGCGGCACTTCCTGCATATTGTTTATTAGAAGTGTAATTGAAATTTTCTTATCTTGTTTATTATTCAAAGTACAAGACAAAATAGGCTTCAATATTTAAATCATGATATTACAACAGCCATCTCAATTTCAAAATAGTCGTCGTTAGAAATATCATGTTCCGAATATATTGACATAACAATGTTGGTGTCAAATTAGCAGAATAGGATGATTTATTAAGTCAGAGCGGTCATCTTGAATATTAAAATGATTGTCATCCAATGATTAGATAAAGTGAGGCTTCAAACAAGCATGTTGATATGTATGCAAGTGTTACATAGGTTAGGTTGTTATTTCAGGTACACGTATTAGTTTATGACAGTAATATACATAATAACCATATGTTAGTGTTTGTAAAGAAAATGCATTTAGAAAGAGCTATATTAAATGCCGATAAAGTCATTTAGTTATTGAAAACATAAAGTTTTCAATCTTCATCACTGTCTGAGGTAACATCGAACACTTTCATGGTGTTCTTACAAACACGGTGCTCCAGGCATGAACATAATTCTGTTCACTAAAAATCGGACTTTGGGAGCTGTTTGGGGTTTGGGTGATAAATGAAAGTCAGATTGTTCGTTTTGCTATTTGAAAAATGTTTCGTAATAAATAAGCGGATATAATTATTTAAATCAGTTTAATTGAAGTTTCAGAACAAACGAACCTTTCTTTAAATGAACTATATTTTCTTGGAATTCCGGAATTGGTATTTTAATCATGAGTTAAATTGAATAATACATGATTTAGGTTAGGTTTTCATATATTTTTCTTCTTTTGAGTGTTTACATATGTTACATATTGAAAATGACAAACAAAACTCTTTCACAACTGAGGATATTACTATATTCAATTCTAATATGTAAACTAAACTCTGTCACTGGATTCAGCTGCAAGTATTCATTTGAAGATAAGATTTGGAGGTGTAAATGTGATGCCTTGCTTCCATATTGTATCTGAGATTGTAGAGTTTCAGAAGAACGTAATGCAAACTTTTCTTCACGTTTCAGAGTCTCCTGTAGTTTACATTGCAAGCATGAACTCTATTAACCTCAATGATAGAAAGCAGTTGAAAACACAAGGTTTACAGGATTGTGCATTAATGGCTTTGGTTGTACATAGCAAGGAAGTTACAGACAGTTTCCTCAGCATTGTAGAAGATGAAAATAAGTATCCAAAGAAGATGATACTATTTACTCTAAATGAAGATGTTGCACACCACATTGCTTTTCATATGCACACTGAAATGTTGAGTCACTGTGTATAGCTTTGGAAATGCTCGGGAAATCACTGACATGGCACCATAAAGAGATGTGTATAAAGTCGTGAAACACAATGGTGAAAACAGAACGAAACTTTTAACCACTTGGAATGTAGAGGAAACGCAGACAGAGGAAGAGGTATGGTTTTCCGATGATTCCTCCACCTCACGCAGGAGACATTTGCGCGTGAGTTCCTTCAACTGTCCGCCGTATGTCATCATAAAAGGGGGGCAACATGGGTTTGATGATACTTGCATCGATAACTGATCCTGTCTTGGAGTGGACATGTTGATATTGAAAGAGCTATCAAGAGCCTTGAATACCTCATGGACTCTGAGAGAACATGCTGATGGCATGAACTGGGGACAATCTCTGCCCCATGGCACGGTTGTAGGGTTGGTGGGTGACCTAGCCCACAAAAGAGCGGACGTAGGATATTGTTCTCTGTGGATGACAAGCCACTTTCTTGAGTTTATACATAAAAAAACAGTTGCCTAGGGACGACACTACCTGAATTTCTTAACTCGGAAACCACATCCTTACCCTAATTGACAGACTATGTCCTTCTCATTGCGGATCTACGTATGGATTTGTGAACTGGTCTCTGCATTTTTGTGGAGTGGTCTTCAGTGTGCTGTGGCTCGATTTCACCATGTGATAATACATAAAACAAAGGTCCCAAGTCCTTACTGTAAATTTACGTATACTTTCATTAGCGCAATAAGATCTTTAGCACTTGTGGGTCCTCCAAGGGAGCCTACTGACAAAATATTACATTATAATTCTTGAAGCTTTCCTGGAGGCGAATATTGAAGAGGTTTTCTCGGCCAATCAGCCAGGTGATTTCCCGAAAGGCTTCCGAACTTTCGAGAGCTAACGTCACTCTCATCTTCAGGAAAAACAGGACCGCCCTAGCAGTCCATCAATCCTTGGTGGTTTTTAGACTGAAGAATTATTTCTTTTTCTCCCTCTTCGTTCCTAGTCTTCATTGCTTCTACCTTCTTTGCTATCTTCCCCTCCCCCCCATTTCTTTCTTTCCTTATCTCCCGATGCCTGACAGCATTCCAAAATGCAGACTTGACTTTGAGTCACACGTAGTTTCAGAAATACCCGTTAGAGGGCTCTGTCAGCGCATTGATAGCTAGTGTCATCTATCGGTTTCCGCTCCTAATACAACGCATACTGTTCTTACATATATTGCCTTCAGACTAAAAAGGAGATAGTCTGTGGTGAAATATTAGCTAGTTGCGTAATATATAGTTACAGACAAATTCAAGCTTAAATTGTGGATTTAATCATCGTTTTTATTGTAAAAGTGTTCTGTGTTATTACAAGACAGTACATTTATTGAAACGTAATTTAATATTAAATAATCTTGTGATTTAGAAGATAAATCAGTGTTAAATCTAGATAGCATGGAAGGCTCTGGGACATCCAGATAAAGTTTCCTGCTTGTAAGAAATTCAACAAATTTCATTCAAGTGAGGGAAAATGTCTAGCGAGGAAATTATTAATCAAAGCAAAGAGGACGTCCAAATGGAGATGGATGAAGTAGTGGAAGTAAAGAAAGACACGTCTTCAAATAAAGACGGAGAAAATATGGATGTTGAATCGGTTGCTAAGCAACCAAAAAGTCAGAACACAAAACGAAATCGAGCAAAAGTTAGTGGAAAGGAGGAATCTATAAATGCTCCAAAAATTTTCAAAGCAAACGTATTAGAGCGTACAATGCAATCAAACGACAATGTGAATAAAAATGACTTATTCTATCCTGGGCACGATGGCCCATATATTGTGCTTGTTGAAGGAGCGGAACACAACGTTGGTAGTTTTAGTGCTATTATGTTAGGTAGTCACTTAAGATAAGCTAGAATTAAGGTGAATTTTGTTAAGGCATCGGGTCCTAATCGTGCAAAGGTTTACTTTTTAACATCCAATGATGCAAATGACTTTTACTTGAACAAAGAGTTTCAGAAGAAGTATAAAGTAAATGTCAAGATCCCGAAGAGTCTTTTACACAGAATAGGACTAATATATGGGTTACCGTTACATATAAATTTAGAAGAAGTACAAGATGAAGCAGAGGCTGAGAGAAATATTCCAATAATCAAAATGGAAAGAATGAAGAGGAAGATTTATCAAGAAAATGGGGAATTTGGGTTCAAACCGACCAAATTGATCAGCGTAACGTTTCAATCACAAAGGTTGCCCTCGCATGTAAAGCTACTCAGTAGCATATTTCAGGTACAACCTAAAATAAAATCTGTGATGCAGTGCAGGAATTGTTTCCGTTTCTCTCACCCAAAGGATGTTTGTAAGTCCAAAGCGATATGTCCAAGGTGCGGTGATTATGAACATGATGATATATGTGCTTCAGTACCTAAATGCATAAATTGCTCAGGAAATCATCTTGCAACTGAGAGGTCGTGCAGTAAGTGAGAAGAGGAAAGAGAAATTCAGAAGGTGATAGCATACGAGGGTTGTTCATATCAAGAAGCAAAGAGAAAAGTTAGTTCTAGTAGTTCATTTATGACCGAAAGAGACGATTATTCTTATGCAAACATACTACAAGATTTCCCAGTGTTAAAAACAACTAAAGCAGAGTCTTCCTTTGTACAAGCTCCAAGTTCAGCAATTACAACAGGTAACAGATATGAGGTGCTGGCCACTCTAAGAGATGAGGAATCAGGGACATCAAAAAACTTATATTCGTGGAAATCTTCTCAATCTCATCTTTACTACATGAACAATAGTTATGCTGATCGAAGACTTGGGAAGATATTTAAAAGTAAAGAAGTTATGAAAAATAAAGGTATGCAAAATCTAAAGTCGTGTGACAATCCTCAAACCCAAAACGAACAAGAAAGACCAGATTATGTATTACTAAATTCCCAAAACAGTCCAACGTCAGTGACAACAAAGGAAAAACGAAAATTAAGAACTAGCATCCCACAATATGACTCTCAAAAGCAAATAATGATTAGTTTGTTACAAGTTATGGCAAAACTAACGTCGAACATAACTGTGGATGATAATCTTCAGAGAATTAAAAATATTCTAGTCGATTGTGGAAATATTACTTCACAGTTATTGAAACTTATTGAAGAGCTTGAATCATATGAAGATGCTCAACAGTAAGTTATCACATGAAAAATATGTTTTTGTTTGTGCAATGGAATTTATGCTCGTTTCCTTCAAGAAAACTTGAACTCATGAAACTGATAGAAGAGTATCATCCTCTTATTATATGTGTTTGTGAAGTATGGGGGGATGGAAGAGTTTCAATTGAAATAAAAAATTATCACGCAGTAATTAATCAAAAAGGCGGAAAAGGAGTGGGTATATTTGTACATGAAAATCTGGCATTCCAACCCATATCATTTAATCCCAATTTAGTGATTCTTCGAGAATATCGGGTGGAAGTAGTGGGAATACAAGTGCAAATTTTGAATAAAATATTTACCGCTATCTCGATCTATATACCATCTTCCTATACATCGCAAAAAATTGCAGTGAAGCATTTAAGGTCTATGATTAGTTCATTCAAGACTCCATTAATCATAACTGGAGATTTCAATTGCCACCACTCATTGTGGGGACGACAGGCAGCAGATAAGTTGGGTCGAACTTTTGTTGAATGGATGGAGGCGGAACAGTTAACTATAATAAATGATGGTTCACCTACTCATATGCCTAGAAATGGAAGTAATCCGTCATCTATAGACTTAACATTAATTTCAGAAAAGTATTGTGCAGACTTTACATGGGAAGCCGATGTGGACTTGAGAACAAGCGATCATTATCCATGTTATTTTTATCTGGCTTATTGCCATGCAACAAATGAAAGAATATTAACTATTCGCAAATGGAAAGTATTCAAAGCCAATTGGTCTAATTATACTAAACTTTTAAATATTTATTTCTCAGAGGATGATGGATTAAAACCTGATAATATTACATACGAGGAGTTTGTAAAAATCATTTCGGCTGCGATGGACTTGAGCTGTCCCAGGGTGATGAAAAGTAGTCAGCAACACTTCCCAAAGATACGTGGGAGAATCAAATGAAAACCGCAATTAATGTTTTTCCACTATTTTAATGCAGGGATAATGTTTGATTGTGCATTATTTTTCTATATAGTCCCCTCCCAGTTCAATACACTTACGCCATCGGATAGGTAGCGCTTCGATACCGCGTGAGAAAAATTCTTTTGGTTGACTGTGTAGTCACTCGTGCACCGCCGATTTGATTCTCCCTCGTATATTGGTGGACAGAAGAGTGTGCTGAAGCAAAACTACATAGAGTCGAATTAGCAAGAATATACTCACGTCAACCAAATCCGGAGAACTGGATAGCATTCAGACGCTCTGTGGCCAAATCAAAGAGATTATGCATAAAAGCAAAAAGAAAATCATGGAAATTATTTTGTGAAAATTTACACCCAAGCATGAAATTGGGATATGTGTGGAATAAGTTTAGGTCGCTTAAATATCCTCGTACAGCAAATGTGGTCCCTTTGAAATCAAATTGGAAGACTGAATTTATTCAGAAACTCATACCTACAGCGTCAGACGGAGTAATTGAAACACCAAATGAATTATGTAGTTACACATCAAAACTACGTTCGGCGAAAGGATTTGCAACTCCAATTTCAAAAAAGGAAATCTATAAAATGAAATCATCGCCAACAGTAAAGAATCTGCTCCAGGGATGGATGGAATTATTTATTCTATGATTAATCACCTTCCAGGTGTAGCGTTAACGGCGATGTGCACAATTTTTAATAAATTCTTAAATAATGGAAAAGTACCAGAAGATTGGTCCAAACAGTTGATTATTCCAATTTTAAAAACAGGCAAGGACCCTCAAGTAGGTAAATCATATAGACCTATAGCTTTGACGTCAGTTATAGGAAAGATATTAGAGAAACTGATACAAAAAAGAATAGAATGGTTTTTAGAAAGCCAAAACATATTTCAGTTCGAACAAATAAGATTTCGAAAGGGATTAGGATGCCAGGACGGATTAATCACTCTATCCTGTTATATTTTCGACTCACTGAAAAGAAACAGAATTGTATTAGCTGCATTCTTAGATGTAAGCGCAGCTTATGACAATGTAGATATTAATATCCTAATCCAAACAATACAACAGCTAAAAATACCTCACAACTATGTTTTGATATTATGGAAGTAACTGAGTAAAAGATCTGTATATTTCCACTTTTTCAGTGAAAGTAGAGGACCGTATTCAGCCTGCAAAGGGTTACCTCAAGGAAGTCCTTTAAGTCCTTTGTTATTCAACATATATATGATCGGGATGAAAAGGAAATTAATTCCAACAGTTAATTATCTTCAATATGCAGATGATATCTGTATCTATATGTCCACGACACAAATTCATACTGATTTTCCTGTTTTAGAGGAACAAATATTGGAAGTGCAAAAGTGGCTTGAAAGTAAAAAACTCTCCATTTCAATGGAAAAATCTAATATTACAATTTTTAGTAAAAAGGGAACACCTCCAATAGTTCACTCAATGTCCCGAAAAACAAGAATTCCCATTACATCCAGAGTAAAATATTTAGGTGTCATCTTGGATGAAAAACTAACTTGGAAGGACCAAATTAAAGCAATACAAGTCAAATCAGAAAAAGTGTTTAATTTGTTCAAAGCAATAGCAAATACTCAGTGGGGATGTCATCCTCGAATTATGCTTTTATTTTACAAGAATTATTTTCGGCCTATGATAGATTATTCTCTATTGGCAATGTGTTACTTGACAGAAGGAAAATTGAATTCCATTGATGTCATACAGAGGAAATTCTTGAGAAGATGTTTAGGCGTTATGAACAGCACTCCAAACGTAGTAGTATACATGGAAGCGGGTGAATGTTCCATTTCATGTAGACAGAAGATGTTAGCAGCAAATATGCTCTTCAAAATGAAATCATATCGTGAGCATCCTTTCAACAATGTGCTAACAAACATGATACACTTACATGAAACAGGAAAAATAACAAACAGAAAATCTGCTATGTGGATAGAATTGTATAATTCGTTTTGTCAAGAATACCAGGATGGTCTACAGATGCGTTCACGGCCTGTTTTTTTCATTAGATTATCCTCAACAGTCTCTGGATAATATTCATTTCCCTCGTTATTCGCACATATCGGAATATTTTACTCAATGGCCAAGTTTTTATTTCATATACACAGATGGATCTAAAAGTGAGTCAGGAGTTGGATGTGCAGTGTACGATCCACAACATAAAACAGACCTATTATTTCCAAGACTGTTCAATATTTACAGCAGAATCTTACGCAATTTACCAAGCTTTAATATATGTCCAAAAATTAAATTTACGAAAGTTCTTAATACATACTGACTCGCAAAGTGTATTACAGGCTCTTACAAGAGTCTTTACAAATTATCCCCTTATATTATAAATTGCATACAATTAGTTCAAACAATACAAAAATCTGGAAAAAGCATTGAGTTTTCTTGGGTTAAAGCTCATAGCAATATTACAGGTAATTCTCATGTAGATGAATGTGCAAAGAAAGCAGTGCGCCTTCCAAATATTACGAACTTATCATTATACTATACGGATCTTCTCCCTAGAGTAAAGAAGAAAATTCTGAACGAATGGTTTGATTGGTATGGAAATGAACTTACAACAGTTGGAGCATCATACAGACCATTTGCTGAATTCAAAACACAAAAACCATGGTTTCATCATGTAAGTGCTACAAGAAATGTAATTGTATTAATTAATAGACTGAGAACGGGCCATTTGTGTACTAGGCAACATTTATCCAAAATTGGAATAACGAACAATAAGAAATGTGAATGTAGCTGGGAAAGTGCAGATGCACAACATATAATACTGGAATGCTCAAAATATAATAGAGAGAGAAATATCTTGTATAAAACTTTAAATAATCTAAAGGTTCAGTTTCCAACAAATTTGTTAAGTTTAGTTGTTAATCCAGATGTGAGAATTGGTTATAGTTTGTTATCATTTTTAAGGAAGTGTAACATACAATTGTAAAAGGCAAAATGTTCTTAAAAAAAATAATCTAATATCTGTAAAATAGGGGGGATGGACTGATAATTTTATTGTAAAACAATTGTGTGTGTATTGTTATGGACAAAAAACGGCATAAAAGCTGTTAGGTTCCAAATAAAGGAATGAATTAATTAATCAAACTAGAAATGGTATAGGCCTCGCGCGACAACTTGATTTCTGGGTACAGCGCCTTGAATAACGTAGTGTGGAAAACGGCACCGTTCTGGGCTCTTTGGCTGGTTCCACTCGAATATGATACCGCTAGAGGCGCTGGTGTCGGAAAAGCTGCATGGTATTCGTCTGCTTATAATGGAAGTAAATGGAATTTTCGCTGCAACGTCTGGTTCTTTTACATGAAGCATTCCTATGAATGTGATAATTGCTATGATATTTGGTACAGTGGTCGCGAAGATATTAACGAACATTCTAGGCAGTCAACCACGTCCTGTTATCGTTATACTTTCATTAATAATACGGGACAAATTTTTGTGTATGAATTAGGTTCTTTATTATTATCATCATCATCATTCGAACTCGGGACCCTTGGCGTCGCAGCGCGATGTGCAAAAAAAGTATAAAGACCAAGTCACACCATCATAGAAAATGCAAACAAAAACAAGGGAATGTAGGGTATCATGAAGACAACTTTAACGCATCGAAGTCACCTGATATACTTGGGTCTCCCTTATCGCACAACGCGAGAACAACGTTGCGTTCTGACCTGACGTCAGATGAAGAATGCCTGCGTTGTTATGTTAAGTCTGTTAGGTTTGGTTCTCTTTACATAAATATATTGTAAATGTATTATTTATGTAAAGAGAACTAAACCTAACAAGCATGACCTAATAAGTTAGGCATCTAGCCTAACAATGAAAGTATTCTCCGGTGACGTCAGAACACAAGCTTGTCCTCGCATTGTGCGATGAGGGAGACCCACAGGCGGTCAAATTCACTGTTCAGCAGTCTCTTTTAACCAGGTGGTGACACATGATCTATGTGGTGAAGCTAGCTAGCTTTTGAGTATTTACATCAGATTTTAAACTGCATGTGCAGGGTGTATCAGAAGTCCCTTACCACCCCTTGTAAAATCCGCTGTGATATATTTTCATGGAATTTGATATGCCCGATACAAAAAGGCCTACGGGGACAGACACCTTTTGGAGTATGTCAAGGGGACGGCCGCCATCTTCGTTCCGCCATCTTGAATTTAACTTTTTTTATTTAAAATGATATGTGGGTTATGTGATACATGACCATAGGCTAGAATTTCGTCAGGATGTCAAATCTGAAATCAGATTTCATGTAACTTCATTTGGTGAAAAGTTATTGGCAACTGAAAGTGATGTTTGCCTGTTACAGAATGTGCTCCACATGTTGTCCGTGCAAGTGTGCAGACGCTTCTCTCAATATCTGCGGATTGCCCAGTATTTTATGCATGTCTACCAGTCAAGTAAAAGTCAAGAAATTATGCTTTTGGTCAAGAATTTTTGCTATTACTCAACAGTATAGTGAATTTACATTGTTCTATACCATGTTCGTGAATCTGGCGACAATGATAAGGAGGAAATGCCTTGCCGCATAGAGAGGGTGAAAGGTTACCAGTGGTAGCCATAAATTACTACAGCAGGACTTTTAGCGTAGTAAATAAAAGCCTACATGGGTCAGTATTATATAATTATGAACACCGAAAAGAAGCCAAAGAGTAATGAAGTAAAAAAAACTATATCTCGTACGTGTTAATTTGTAATATTGTCACGAAGAAACACCAATATTATCACCAGGGTCCGGAAGTTGAGGACCGAAAAAATATGAAAAAAGACCTAAGAAATATGTTGTTTCTCTGATCATGT
Source organism: Lepisma saccharinum (assembly GCF_977018435.1). Classification (NCBI taxonomy): domain Eukaryota; kingdom Metazoa; phylum Arthropoda; class Insecta; order Zygentoma; family Lepismatidae; genus Lepisma; species Lepisma saccharinum. The sequence goes on along the minus strand of NW_028143111.1, from coordinate 191,813 downwards.
ATTAATACAATTTAACAATATTTTTTCACATGTTCCGGTCTGTTCCCAGGCATCACATGCTTCCAAAACACATACATTTGCCAACATTAATCAAATTCGTAAAAAAACGATAAACGTTTTTATCTCGTAAGACGTACTTGAAGAAAGTTTTCGATAACACGGTGTTGAATTTTAATGAAAGTCACATACCTTACTCCGCATTGCAGTATACCACCAAGGTCATCATCATGTGCTCTGGTGTGAACGAGAGCCGCTAAACTTTGTTGAACAAGAAGCTGGGATGCTGTTTTCCTCTCCTTTGCCCGTGCAATGGCTCTCAAATGTTTCTCACGCTCTATATGCTGCTGCACATGGAATCGTTTTTCTGCAGAAACTTTTGTTTCACACAGTTTACAGAATAGAATTGTTCCATCAGTTGAAAACACATCGTCTCCGAAATCGGATACACTTTGTCGTAAGAAACATGACTTCGATGGTTAAACCTTAGGCATCTTGAAGAGCACTGAGACAAGTGGCCTCGTAGAACTGTCTCCCTGCTAACTCTCACACTAACATTGCTGCCAAAGAGCAAGGAATAAAACCCATACAGTTGGCACTCTTTGCTGCCTGCTCTGCGCCTAGTATTGCCAACTGGTGGTAGTTAATTGTTGCCACAGAAAGACGTTGGCTATTGTTTCAGTAATCCCGCCTCCTACGTGCTTTTGCTGGCAGTTGAGCGATTGTTAATTTTGTATGAAAATATTACAAAAACTTGAAAGAAAGCCTAAAAAGGACATGGAATACGACAAAAAATACGACAAAAAGCAAAAACTGGGAAAAAGAACAAAAATCAAAATAAAGGTTACGGATTCTGACTCCCTTTCGTGTGAAATGGATAAATGCCTTCCTTGGATACGTCTATTACATCACAAAGAAAGAAGACATTTCCTCAACTTCCAGGCCTTGATTATCACTCACCAGTGAGATGAAACTAATAACACCATTTTAAAGACTCGCCATGAGACAAACCGTAAGATGGCACAATGGTCTTCTATGTGGAAGATACTTGATACATAGAGTGAAAAAAATCACTTGATACCGTTTACCTATTTTGTAACACCCAACATTCACCGATTTACCTTGCTAATTGCATCATTTCTCGCCGCGACTACGAACGAATATCTTGCATGTACCATCGCTCATCCTCATCTTCGCGACTAGCCAAAAGTGGTAGAAATGCGAAGTAGAATAAACCAAATGAATGAAAACTTACCGTCGTAGTATCCCCCTGTGAGGTCCTCCCCGTTCTGTCCCTTGTCGTCAAGTGCGGAGTCTCCCCTCCCGGGGATCCTGTTGTCTGCCGGGAGCTTCCCGGATCTCTCTGCCTCGTAGAACATGAGGGAAAGTCCCAAGAGTTCGCCATAGTCTAATTGCGCAGCTGCAAAGAAAAAAAAATATATTTATGTTTCTTATAAGGTGACTAATAATAATATAGACAACAATAAAACGAGAAATCGAGACCGCAGCACGGAGTTCGCATCGTTGCAGGCTTGAATACTTCACTCGTACACTCGTTGTTCATTTGTTTGAAATCACGGAAGTCGAAAGTCATCCAGATGTTGGCTGTAGTTCTTCTAACGTGTGGAAATGTATGTACAAGAACAATTTTAAATGCTATGTGATATCTATGGTGAAAAACAAGTGTCTATAAAGTCAGATAACAATGTGTTCTTAGCTTTATGTGCTTGTCGTATTTGGCGCTGCAGTCCAAGTGCAATTCGAAAGACTTTCAAAATGCCCATTCTTTATTCTTGCAGATGTCATAAAAATGATTTAATATAAGTTCGGATCGGGATATTAGGGTGTCATACACAAAAGTTTATTTGGTCTATTTTCGTGTCTAATGCCTATTTACCTGATATTCGAAATTAACTTTCATGTGTTCTAGGCCGAACTATGAATATTCTATATGAACTTTTTCTATTCTGGACTTTCAACTGTTAGAGTGTATAGGGCTGATTCTTGAATAGTAGAAATAATAATAATTATTACTATTATCACGGTTATAATTGTTACTTTACAATAACGGTTATGAACTAATAAAAATTAATGAATTTAATTCTACATTATTATTTGAATTTGAATTTAAAATTTTGGGTGCGTCAGCACTTAGGCTATTTTGAACCCGTCACGCTATACGGGATCCAGCCCCTTAATATAACATAACTGTAATGTTGTGTAACTAAAATATTAAAATATTCTATCTTCGGTTAAAAGCTGAGGCTGTAATGGGACACTTAGCACATAATGTATACTACTTGGAAGTGAGGTGGAAGTTCATCCCCTTACACCCCTCTAAATAATAATAATAATAATAATAATAATTATTATTATTATTATTATTATTATTATTATTATATTGTTATTATATGATTACTCGATTCACCATCACAACTGTCTTTTATTATTATTTATATTTCATACAATTAGTGTATTGAAGTTCATAATTATTGTATTTTGGTATTGAGTTTTACCTACTTCGGCCAAGGGAAAAACTTACAACAAAAAAAAAAAAAACTTAAAAGCCATGCCAAAATATTATTCATAAAATTTATATTGTGCGATCTACCACATAAAACTATAATTTTTAGAACCATTCATTATTTGAACTCAACGGTAGAAGAGAATATAACATGGATCCTATATTTTGTACTAATTTTTCTATATAATGCGGTTTTTACTCAAATACTAAATAAATTAACTTTATTTCTGTTATTAACAATATAAAGAACAAGTTTCAGCTTTTCTGTAATTTGGAATGAATGATGCCAATTTGCAAAAAGAGGACGGGGACCCACATTCCCGACCCCCACGTATAGACTCATGTATAGGCTCGTTCATCTTCTGAAACATCTACGCTCTTGATTGTGCTATAGATTTGCTAATCAATCCTTCACTGAGACTATCTGAGTCAATCAGAGCAAAATAAAAATAGCAGTAATGCTGTTGTCTTCTTGGCACTGATATTTCCATTATTTCACCTTGATACATTTATAGATAAATTACATCGAAGCAGGTGTTCCACCAGAACGAAATTACACCCATTCTTTCCATGCGTTTACGAAACAGAAGCTAATGACTTGCCTTGGCGGATGACAAAAAGATGAAAAACTTCCGTAATGATCAGACAGTAACGTCTTCAAACAGGAAACAGATTTACAGTTGGCAGGTAATCTCTTACGCTTCCACAGTTGTGAGAAAGAGGAGTTGTTTTTTTGTCTCCCATTGTTCAAGGTACTTCTGCTTCTAGGTATAAAGCAAGCTGTGGCGAAGTGAACGGTCTGTCTCACCATGTGGAAGTCAACTCTATTGTGTGCATTCCTCTTGTTCTCTGGTCGTTTTGCAGGTAACGTTGGAACTGTTTGAAATTTTCTTTTCTGGAACTGTGTTTTAGATGGCGCTGAAGTGTCTGGGAATTTCGTGAGGAAGGAATGTTAACTTAAAATTCGCTTACACCTGTTTGCTTTCAGCAGTTAGTGCTTCAACTTTAGATTAGTGAGGGAAATTTGGGTACGGTGTGTTATTACCAGACCTCGGATTGTACAGTTTTAACCTTTTTTTTTTACCTTTACAGGCATGTAAGAAATAATAAGTTATGTCAGCGTTTCGTTACAAAACGCAACAACTGATGAAGTTTTACAGAGCCTAAAAAACATATTTTGCTTGTTAGAACCTATTTTAGATTTATGCGCCTAAATCAAACATTCTTGTAGGTTTCTATATATTTTTAAAGGTTTTACAGGATTTTTATCTCACACGGGCATTTGCTTTGTTTGGTCTTGAAAAAATTAAATGTCAAACGTGTTTGAAACGTACTCTCTGTCGATTTCCCTTCTTCCAAGTCCATGGTGATTTTTCAAAGCTCTATACAAAGCAAAATGTCTGGTGTCACTGTTACCTGTACAATCCAAAGTGATCTGACTGTTTGGTCTTGCTCACTTTCGCGTCCCTTCGTGCTTTGTTGCATTCACACCTTGCAAACTAACATAACATTTCACCATTGAAGTTTGCACCACTGACTATGTTTTCGTTGAAAGATTATTTTCAGCATACAAGATGATCCTCACAGACAAAACTGCGGAGTTTGACTGTGGTTAACATGAAAAACGATTGTTGCCTAACTACACGGCGAGAAGTGGATTTTAATAGCAAATTTCCAATGAAAAGTTCTGCCATTGCCTTAGGGTTAGGCAACACACACAACGTTATGCAGGATAGTGCGTATTTCAGGATAAAGGTGTCCCATTTTCACACTTTTAGAACCTATAAATGCGAAATCTAGTTAAGACTAGAACCTGGATGTTAAACAGTAAAGACATTCAAAATAGGCAGACTAAAGAACACCAAAACTTGCTACCAATGAAATACATCTGTAAATCATGCTCTATTTAATTAGGTCAACATACTTGATGGCGCATGACAAGATACTTCTTCAGTTTTTCCACAGTTTTGTCTTCTATTCGATAACACATTTTTCACTACGGAAAACCCACGTCTACTGACGTTACTGGAGCATATTTAAACAGGAGGAGTTGAAAGTCCCGAATAGAAAAAGTTCATATTTTTCTCGGTGTATAGTTCGGCCTGCAACACATGGAATTGAATTTCTAATATCAGGAAAATATATGTTTATAGGCATTACACAAGAAAGTAGGTAACATAAACTTTTGTGTACGAAACCCTAATTCCTAGACCTTAACTTACATTAAGTCACTTTTATGTAGGGTGACCGTATGTCCCGTTATGACGGGGAGAGTCCCGTTTCAGAGGCGTGTCCCTTTCTCTCACTCTGTCTCACTCTGTCTCTCTCTCTCTCTCTCGGTTGGATTGGGTTGGGTAGATTGAGTTGGGTATTTTTCTTTCTCTTTTAATCTTTCTCTCTTTTCAAATCTAAATGGAGAGAGAGAGAGAGAGAGAGAGAGAGAGAGAGAGAAGGTAAGAGGGAGAGGTGGGGGAGAAAGCCCTCTAGCCCTATATCTCTCTCTCTCTAGAGAGAGAGAGAGAGAGAGGGGGGAAAGAAAGAGGAAGAGAGGGAGGGAGAGAGAGAGAAAATGATAGATAAAGAGAGAGAGAGGAAGGGGAGAGATAGAGATGTGAGAGAGAGGGGAGAGATAGAGAGGTGAGAGAGAGGGGAGGGAGAGAGGAACAAGAGAGGGATAGGGGAAGAGATTTAAAGTTACTGAGTCTTAACACAGTTGTGTGTCTGATATTTAGGGGAAGGTTTTCTGGGAGATTTATAAACGATTGATGAAGAATGAAGCTGCTTTTAAAAAGATTGATTCTTCTGATAAATACTCCTTGCCTTACTCAACTTCAGCGTAGGACTATCATATAGGTTGTTCAGAGAGAACAAGTAACTATGTAAGTCATACCGAGATTATAATAACCATTTGACAACGGGGGATCATATTTCAGTCATTCTTTATAATGTATCATTTATGTGATTCATCCTTTAAGAAATAATAAAAGTAATTTTATAATTAAGTCTAACCGATTTTCAGGAAATGGGGGTGGGGGATAAGTGATCTCCTTGGTATGTCTCGTGTTTGGGTCAAAATATTATGATCACCCTATTTTTATGACATCTGTAACAATAAAGTCTGGGCATTTTAAAAGTATTTCGAATTGCACTGCACTTGGACTGCAGCGTTCAATACGATCGGTAGATAAAACTAAGAAGACATTGTTTTCCCGCGTCATAAACAGTTGTTTTTCGCCACAGTTATCACATAGCATTTAAAATTGTTCTTGTACATACATTTCCACACAGTAGAAGAACTTCAACCAACATCTGGATGACTTTCGATTTCAAACAAATGAACAACGAATGCACGAGTCAGGTAGTCAAGCTTGCAAGTTCCACGCTATGGTCTGGATTGCTCGTTTCATTGTTGTCTATATTATTATTAGTTACCGTTTAAGAAACATAAGCACACTGTGTTTTCTTTGCAGCTGCGCAATACGACTATGGCGAAGTCTTGGGACTTGCCCTGATGTTCTACGAGGCGGAGCGATCCGGGAAGCTCCCTGAAGACAACAGGATTCCCTGGAGATTTGACTCCGCACTTGACGACAAGGGACAGAACGGGGAGGACCTCACAGGCGGATACTACGACGGTAAGTTTTGATTTATTGATTTTGCTTTGCTTTTCTTCCGCTTTTTGCTGGTCGCGACGATGGGGATGGGTGATGGTATGATAAAATTTATGAACTTCCATGCCCAGATCTAGATTCGAGCCCAGGATCCCTGGCGTCTATGCGAGCTGTGCTAACCTCTGAGCCACGGAGGGTGTCACGATGGTATGTGAACAATTGTTCATGAGCAGTGAGTAAATAACATTCTCTTGGCGATAAGTTTACATTTTCTCATTCATCAGCGTCTTCTACAAGTTCACCACCTCGAAAAAATTGAACTATATTTCTCAGCTTCCAATGACAGAGGGGTTCGGGATTGTTACGATGTTGTTGCATTTGTTCCTTTACACCCAATAACAACCTCAAGCCAGTGAACATCTCATGTCCCTTTGAAGCTGAACCAAGAAGGTCGGAAAGAACTCAGGGATTCCAAAATCTTGCCCATATATACAACTTATTGCATTTACCCTCTGTTTATTGGCTGCAAATATTAACAATTTTTAAAATTCCGATATGTTCATTGTTGTCAACGATCATGTCTCTTTTAATTCTAGTTTCAAAGCATTGAATACACTGGGGAACAAAAAAAAGATTTTATTTTGCGGCATAAAGTTTAATAACAGTTTCAGCACACAAAACAGCTGTGATTGCCAATTGTATGATTGGTTCAGTTGAATTGACTCCAGTTATAAAAATAAACACCATGGAAAATATAGGAGGTAAAATTACTCTACGCTTTTCTCGGTAATATCAAAATTTGATAATGGGCTGAAATTCCCATAATAAACATATTTATTTATTTGTAAATTGTTGCTAGGCAACTTATGAAGCATTGCTAGGCAATATATCGGACACTCAACAAACCTTAAGGAAGAATACTAAAACATAAAAATGGTTTTAGAAAAAAATTGAATATGCTGAACATAAGTGGCTCGTGTGTGTGCATTTGAAGATGGTGATTTTTTTACTAGGACAACAAAGTGGGTACATAAAGTATCCCTGTTTCCTATGTTTGTGGGATAGTCGTGCTAGAGAAAAGCATTGGACGATAAAAGTTTGGCCCCCAAGGGAAAATATTAGTGGGAAAAGCTAATATCATTCATGAACCGCTGATAGATAGGGACAAAATCATCCTTCCGCCACTGCATATTAAACTTGGGTTGATAAAACAGTTTGTCAAGGCCTTAGATACAAGTGGTGATTGTTTCTAATATATATGCCACACTTTTCCAGGACTAAGTATTGAAAAATTGAAGGCAGGAATCTTTGACGGACCACCACAGATTCGTACACTCATGAATGATGCCAATTTTACAACTTACATGTCTTACATCGAATCTGAGGCCTGACTGAGCTTTGTGTCCGTCGTCAAAAACTTTTTGGGGAATCGCAGAGCAGAAGTGTACCCCGATATAGTTGGAAATATGTTGAAAAATTTTTAGAAATTGGGAGCTAATATGAGTGTGAAGATACATTTTCTACATAGCCACATTGACAGATTCCCTGAGAACCTTGGTGATTTTAGTGAAGAACAGGGGGAAAGGTTCCATCAGGATATAAGGATAATGGAAGAAAGGTACCAGGGACGGTGGGATCGCCACGTGATGGCCGACTACTGTTGGAGCTTACAGAGGGATTGTCCTCAAAAGCAATACAGCAGGAAATCGTATAGAAAACGTTTCACATAGTTTGTTACTTCATTGTGTACATATTTTCTTAATTATTTTGATCATAGGCCTATATAAATGTATTTTTATAATAATGATTGTAATCACAAAAATAAATATTAAATGGTTGTTGGAAGTTCATTTATATATATGTCTTATGTTTCCGCCATTTTGGTTTAGTTGCATTTATTTCATAAATTAGAGCCAATTCAGGAAATATATTATTATATCATTATTCAGCAGCATGAAATTGCCCTAAATTAGCTCTCAAACACTGTGCCGCAATTTCACTGTTCCCCAGTGATATTCACTTATCGCGATGTGATGTAGTTGCTCAGGTTTAAATCAAGTCTAACATGTAGTCTAATTTAATAATAACCGTCCAGTTTCGACTTCACTATGTATTAAAATGGGATAACACTTGTCTGTCGCAAGCGTATGGACACAAATTATGTATTGCCATCTGTAAGTAGTTTTGCCTGAGCAGTCCCGTTGTTATAAAATAAGTATTGTTTTTCTTTCTTCAGCATATAGGCAAGTAAAACGAATTATAATTTAAATTCTCAATGTCTCTCTAACAATTAAACTCTTATAATTACTATAGAATACTTTAGAATTGCACAATTTCATAAACTTCTCTGACTTAATAAGCCTAAATGACGTAAAGAATAATAACGGAAAGACACTCGATTTGATTTTGACAAATGGACAGGGAATAACAGTGACACGGAGCACACAACCACTAGTTCCTGAAGACACACACCATCCCTCGCTGCTAGTAGATATTAATCATGTCAAAGAAACCCGCTATAAAACTTGTCGTAATCTACAGTACAATTTCAGTAAGGCCGACTTTCCATCCATCTATCACAAACTGCTTAACACGAACTGGGATGTATTGAAAACAAATAATGACGTTGATCAGGCTACAGACGTGTTTTATGAAATTATATATAAAATATTCGATGAATGTGTCCCCTTAAAGAAAAGCCGCAAAAGACAGTACCCGTGTTGGTTTACGAGCAGCATTATTAAAAGTATAAGTAGGAAACATTACCACCACAAGAAGTGGAAAAAACAGGCGGGAGACTTTCGATAAGGAAATTATTGATGCATACAATAGTTATGTTGCCAATTCGGAAATAAATATTGCAAGAGATAGCACCCAGTTTTGGTCGTTTGTTGCAAATAAACATAAGAAAAGCAACAAAGATCCTGTACTGTTCAAGGATAAAGTGTTGTCAGACCAACGTTCAGTGGTCGAGGCTTTTGCACAGCATTTTCAGTCGGTGTACAAAAAAGATCCCCCTAGATACGACATGAAAGTATTGCCTAACCATAAACAATATGAAACTTTGGATAATCTTAATATTACAGAGATAGGAATTGAAGACATAGAAAAAGCCATTAAAAATTTAAAACCTAAGAAATCAGCCGGACCGGACAAGATACCTCCCTATGTAGTTAAAGGTTGCAGTGATGTGTTGAAATACCCATTGTATCTAATTTTCAACTTAATTCTTGCAAAGCACAAATTCCCTGAAAAATGGAAAGCCACGGCAATTTGTCCACTTCCCAAAACCAATAACACTAATGACGTACAAGACTACCGACCAATAAGTATATTATCAGCCCCAGCAAAAATATTCGAAAAAATCATGCACTGTTACATATTTACTCACGTAAAACCTGTAATATCATCGTTTCAGCATGGCTTTGTACCACGTAGATCAGTGTTGACCAATCTCTCCGATATTACCAATTTTATAAGTTCAACCTTGGACGAAGGAGGTCAAGTTGACGCAATATATACAGACTTCTGCAAAGCATTCGAATTGGTTAACCACGATATCTTATTAAGTAAATTAGCATGCTTCAATATTTCTGAACCACTGCGCCAATTGTTCGCTTCCTATTTGCAGAACCGTAAGCAGTACGTGACGTATAAAGGCCACACATCTTCAAAGATAAGAGTCACCTCTGGAGTACCCCAGGGGTCTAACCTTGGGCCACTTCTTTTCACGTTACTTATTAACGATTTGCCTGATTCATTTGAAAATTCACACAAATTGCTTTTCGCAGATGACCTGAAATTCTACAGGAAAATAAGCAAACAAGATGATAGTGTTCAACTTCAAAATGATATTACAAATCTAGAAACGTGGACAATAAACAATGATTTAACACTAAATATCAATAAATGCCATTTTGTATCATATACTCGAAAGAAAAACCCAGTTGAATTTCAGTATCAAATATACAACCATACTCTAGCAAGAAATTTTTTAGTCAAGGATTTAGGGGTTATTTTTGATTCAAATCTTACTTTTAATAAACACGTAGAACAAATAATTAGTGAAGCGTTCAAGAGCCTTGGGTTCATTCTTAGAATGGGGAGGGATTTCAAGAGTATAGACACACTAAAAGTTTTGTATTATTCGTATGTAAGACCAAAACTCGAATATGCATCTGTTATATGGAATACAGACACAGCAAAGTACAGTGAAGCAATTGAAAGAGTCCAATCACGATTTCTAAGATTTTTAAAATACAAATTTCAGAAAGTTTACCCCACATTTGAACACTACGACAACCTAATATATGAAAGTCGGTTTACAAAGCTGTGCCATAGAAGAACGTTACAGGAAATAGTATTCTTGTGGAAGTTGTTAAATAACGAAGTAGATGCTGAACATCTACTCTGCCAGATAAATGTTCGAATCCCGTCTTCGAAAACTAGACTCAAGAACGAAGTTTTTCTTATAAAGAAGGCTAAATCCGAAATTAAAAAGAAATCTCCATTGTGGAGAATGTGCACCAGTTACAATAAATTGCTAATCAAGAATAACACCATTGACATCTTTTCTACGAACCTAAGGGACCTCAGTAAAGCCACTATTAACACAATAACCTAAGCTTAAACACATAATTTCCTAATGAAATAATATGTGATCAAGTGTGTGTGTGTGTGTATATATATATAGGTAATAATTTTAATGTATTTTATGTAGGTGTGTGTGTGTGTGTGTGTGTGTGTGTGTATATATATATTACAGAAATATATGTAATTGTATTCACTATGTATCCTTCACATGGGATCTGTAATTAGGTATGTACCTGTTGAGTTCGATAAATAAATAAATAAATAATAATAGAGTTAAACGTAGTCTTAAAAACTATCATGCAATTTTCGGTTTCTACACTGTTTTCGCCAATTATCATGTTCTTTCATACTGACTCCATATCTGCTCATTTCGTTAAACATAGAGATCTCCTACGCTTTATTCCTGCGTTTCCATATCTATGGATATGGGTAAACTAATAATAGAAATAACAATTATTATTATTTGTGATCACTGATTTAAATTTAGTGACAGAATTCACGATGTCTTCACGATGACAGCGCAGAAGTATCGAGATTCATGTACCCTTTATGATGTACAAACACTTGAAATATACGATGACACTTTCTCGGTCACTTTGTTCTAGTTGTGAAGGTGTGGAAGTTGTGGTATTCTTCCATTTCGTGCCTTCTTTTCGGACATTGCAGCATATTTGGTCTCAGGATTATTCCATTATTTTGTAATAAATATACTCTATTCATATGCCAGAGGCGTATATTCTAGGATACCTAGGCTATCTGCAAAGCCCCGGATTTTTAGGTGTAGGGAAAATCAAGAAATTTTATGAGCTCACACTTTAAGATTAAATTTCTTTGAAATATGAGAACCATTCTTCCAATCCAATTTTACAGCACCATCCTATAGATTATGCAACAAAATCATCCCGTTCGTACAACAGCACAAAGATCTTGGAGTCATTTTCGACAGCAAACTCACTTTCAGCCACCACATAGATTACATAACTTCGAGAGCCATGAAAACCCTTGGGCTAATTTACAGATTCACAGATATCACACATGTTTCTGCCCTCAAAACCTACTTTACATCGTGCGTCGTACCTATTCTTGAATATGGTTCCTGTATTTGGTCAATGGTCTGTGATAGCAATATAAAGAGAACAAACAAAGTGGTAAATTTCTTTATCAGAATAGTCAAACATAGATGCCCAGCCCTTGCAAACTTTTCCAAACATGAAATTCTATCCACTCTTCAAATTCATGATCCCTCCCTTCGCCGTCAAGTTTCAGATTTAACATTTCTTTTCAAAATCATGAATGGACAACTTTTCACTAACGAACTCTTGCCACATCTTCACATCCGGATCCCACGTACCAACAGCAAATGCAACAACTTCTTTTATACAAAAATCTCAAGGCTATCCCTAGAACAAAGGTCATTGCTCTATAGGCTACAAACAAGGTACAATACACTAGTGGATTCTCCAGGCTTCCATCTATCTAAGCAGGCTTTCAGAAATGCGTGCATCAAGCAGCTGAAGAGTAATTAATATTTTTTATACCCTTGTTATTGTTTTATTATTATTGTTTAATTTTTATTATTTTTATTGTATTATTCTTGTTACATATGTGTGCGTGCTTCTCATTTGTTAATTTCTATTTTTCTCGCTGTTGATATCCTGATATAAAATGGATTTTCTCTGTATTCAGGATTTCTCAAATAAATAAAAAAAATTAAAAAAAAACTATAATTTAAAATTTGAATTTGCCTTGACGAATTGAACTACTCGAGGCCTAATGATTATGGGACTGATTTAAAGGTGCAAAATTATGGTCTGGAAAAGGAGAAAAAGGTTCTGAAAAGGTGCAAGAAAAAGGTGCTGATAGAATGTCTTTATTCAGGTCTAAACCATTTATATTAACATTCTTTATTCAACACTGTAGCAAATAATATAATTTATGATAAACATGGTATAATTTATATTAATTATGGCATTTTATAGCTCTCGTTCTGCTCTACAAAATCTATAGGATTTTATTTAGCTGCTCAAGAAGAGTGAAAATGATTTATTTTTCTGTCCAATTTTTTAACAAAACATGAAAGAAAAGGAATAAAAAGGTGCTGAAGCATCAAACAGGGGGTAAAAAGGGGATAAATGTGCTAATCCCACGAAAATGTGCAGCAAAGGGTGTTCATTTTACTTGATTCCATGTCCTAAAATACATCTCAAACGATCGGTATAGAAACAGCTATATTTTTATAAAGGTGCTGCACCTTAAAATCCGTTCCCTACTAATGACACATCTCGATCAGACATAATTTTAAATATTATGATGAAAACTTTTGTATTCTTTATTGTTTTCGACAGGAAGGCAATTCCATGTCAATAATCAAAATTAATTAATTAATTCATTACAAAACGGTAACGGGTAAAACCCTCTTTCAGCACATTATTTTTTTTCAATTCGGACACTACAGTCTGGTGAAGTAGCCCACATCTTGAACTCAGCATACACCACTGGCACGTGCATATGCATGTAAGTTAGGTTTGTTTTCATTTCTCGTTTTAACGTGTTAATTATAGTATTATTGTTGTAAAATACGACAGTTGTTTTTTTTAATATGATTGATATTTTCGACACCTAGAGAAGTATTTAAGTGTATTTTCTTCCTCTTCTTTCAGCTGGTGACCATGTGAAATTTGGGTTCCCTATGGCCTACTCTGTGACGGTTCTCGCTTGGGGATTTATCCAGTACCACGATTCATATGATGCTGCAGGTATGCCTACAAATCTTACTAATATATACCACTTTCATATTCATTAGTTTGCTTCTTTCATTACCAGGTGTAATTGAGGTGTTTGTTTTCTAGAATACATATTTGTATACATTTTTCTTGTTTTATGCTAGCCTTGACGATGAGGTTGATTCGTGAGTCGACCACTCAGCGTGTTTGCATAAATACAGCGTTCCATCATACAAGAATAATAAGCGCTTAGGTTATTAATGCATTGTTGACACATTAGACTTACCACACCAATAATAATTTACTGTCTTCAAGTGGCTTATCTTCTTAGCATTCCTTATATCGCAAAAAAGAAGTACATAGAAGGAAATATGACAATCATCATTAATTTTCCGTATGGATGGCAGTAGTACACTCGCCTGAATTAGTACTCCGGCAGTGTTTCCTTATACAGCATATTTGCAGAAGTTACAATTCAAAATACAAGTGTATCGATATACGCTGTATAAAACACAACTTATAACTAACTTCAATCACCCTGTACATACTTCGCAATGGAAACTTTAATTTGTTATAGTATAATTACTAGTATAATGAAATTATAGGTGATTATCAATGTGGATTTAAACGTAACAGATCAACTACAGATCAAATTTTTCCCATCAGAGAAACACTTGAAAAAAAAAGTGGGAATATAATCAAAATGTCCATCAGCTATTCATTGATTTCAAAAAAGCATATGATTCGGTCAAAAGAGATAAATTATGTAACATATTAGTCGAGTTTGGAATACCCATGAAGCTTGTTAGTATGATAAAAGTATGCACCAGTGAAACAGAAAGTAAAATTCGTGTGGGTATTAATGTGTCTGACAAATTTACAATTCATGATGGGTTAAAACAAGGAGATGCATTATCTCCATTGCTCTTCAATTTTGCCTTAGAATATGCTGTTAGGAAGGTAAAAGAAACTAACGAAGGACTAAAATTAAATGGTATGACTCAGTTTTTAGCATATGCAGATGATGTAGACTTATTAGGGGATGATATAAATACAATTAAGGATAATGTTAAAATATTTTTCAAAACTGCTAAAGAGATAGGTTTGGAAGTTAACAAAGAGAAAACTAAATATATGCTTACAGGCCTAAACCAAGTGTTAGGTAATAATCAAAATCTAATTATTGATAACAACTCGTTTGAACCAGTTTCCAAATTCAAATACTTAGGAGTAATATTAACAAATGAAAATTATATTAAAAAGGAAATAAAAAGTAGGCTTAATTCAGGAAATGCAAGTTACGTCTCTCTTCATAAACTTTTGTCTTCTCGTTTAATATCTAAGAAACTAAAAGTTAAAATATACAAAACAGTAATTTTGCCTGTAGTATTATATGGATGTGAAACTTGGTCCCTTACATTGAAAGAGGAACATAAATTGAGAGTATTTGAAAATAAGATCCTTAGGAAAATCTTTGTACCTAAAAGGGATGAGGAGACAGGTGAGTGGAGAAATTTACATAATTTAGAACTACATAATTTGTATTCGTGTCCAGATATTATTAGAATAATTAAATCAAGAAGACTTAGGTGGACAGGCCATGTGGCACGAATGGGAGAGGAAAGAGGAGTTTATAGGATTCTTGTTGGGAAACCTGATGGTAAGAGACCTATAGGAAGGCCAAGACGAAGATGGAGGGACAACGTTGAGATGGACCTAAAGGAAATCGGTAGGGATGGAAAAGAGTATATAGATCTTGCTCAAGATAGGGACAGATGGAAGGCCTGTGTCGCTGCAGTCATGAACCTTCGGGCTTAAGAAGGCTAGAGAGTTAGTTAGTTAGTGATAATTACTACAGAAATATTTATAAAACGTTCCTTTATAAATTTTAATCCGTTCTAGTACTACAAACTTTCTACATAAACTCTCATCATACGGTAGGCCTGACTAGCAGACAGGAATATCTTTTGAAGGAATATATGTTATCTTTGATTGAAATAATACTCTTATTACAGGACAAACCGACTACCTCCTGGCAACGTTGAAGTGGGGTACTGACTACTTCATCAAGGCCCACACTGCACCCACCGAGTTCTACGCCCAGGTGGGGGATGGCAATCTTGACCATGGCTTCTGGGGAAGGCCTGAGGACATGACCATGGAGAGACCAGCGTTCAAGATCGACGAAACCAGCCCAGGTGAGAAGAAAGAGGTTGCCAGATTCCTAGAACTAAATACTTCAGCTGCTAATGCCTGATGCAACGGATTACCTGCTGATCTCTTGACACTAACTTGAATTGTGTTTGTATTGTGTGGGTGTGTGTGTGTCAGTTATTTTACGTCGCTTTTCGCTTTTCAACCTCTTAGGTTATCGGCGACGATGAGAATGATGGTACAACTGAAGAACCATTCCATGTAAAATTCAAAAGGTTCAATTTTCATTTGAAATTTGATATACTAAAAGTGCTGTAGATCCATATCTTTTATATTTCAGAAATTACAGTGGGGAAAACAGTGCGATTTGACAATTTTTTTCAACATCTTGTTAAATTTCAAATTGCAATAAAGTAGGTGAACGAAAGGTGGCCCTAGTTAAGCTTCTAGGGCAATTTACAAATCTCTGAGAGAAAAATTTCTGAAATTAAAGAAATAACTCCTATCAGTACCAAATGGATATTTTGGAGCATTGCTTGTAACTTTTATTTAAATAAAAGAATTGCAAAACCGTTACATCTGTTCCCAAGGTGGCCCATGGGTCCCAAAGGTGCGGCCCACGGCTTATAGTTGGCTTAGGAAATTATGCTTGTGCTTAAGGAATCATATTTCAGGAGAGTATATTCTAGGCTAGCTACGCTACCTGCGAAGCCTGAAGCCTAGGGGGAAAAATACAGAAGAAAAATCGAGTAGAAACTGTGAATAAACCTAATTTCAAAAATGTGATAATGACGATTCTGCCGTTGGCAACATGAATTCTCATAAGTTGGCAACCTGAATTCTAATAAGTTCGCAACCTGAATTCTTATAAGTTGGCAACCTGAATTCTTATAAGTTGGCAACCTAATTCTTGGAAGTTGGCAACCTAATTCTTGGAAGTTGGCAACCTGAATTCTTAAACGATGGAACCCGAATTCTTTGAAATTTGCAACCTGCGCCGCGGTGGCTCAGTCGGTAACGCGTCTGACTACCATGCTAAAGGTCCCGGGTTCGATCCCCGGCTGGTTCAAATCCGGGAACTTTTCTAACGTTGGAAGCGGCCCAGGCGTCTACCCAGCGTCGAATAACATGGGTACCCGGGGGAAACCCTTGGGGGTAAAGGCGGTCAGGGGCGTGGTGCTGATCACATCACCCCCACTCACAACCGGATCAAGAAAGTGTGGGGCGTTACCCCCACACCCCCTATACGCCTTCATGGCGTGGTGCTAAGCACAGGGGAACACTTTACTTTTACTTTTTGCCTCTCGTGGAGATAGCAACTTGGCTTCCTTAAAGACATCAAGAACGAGCAAAGTGTGTGTCTAACCACTTATACGCCACTGACATATTTATTCATGTTTTTTCACGTTTCACGAATAGCAGACCTCCGTGGAGGAGTGGTCTGCACAGACCCTACGACGCCAGGGGTTACAAAATAACTTAACTAAAATGGCTGCTGGCCGACCGAGACAGTTCGTTTTCTGCATGGTGCACCTGAACGGGACTGGATATATTAATGTAGTGCCATTTGTTGCTGTCTTAAATACTTCTTAACGTGGGCCACCTTGGGAACACGAGCTACCTTATTTCGACAATCAGGGCATCTGTAGAAGTGATTCAGACGGCGTTGGAAAGGTCTTGAAGGATCCCATAAAAAACAGGCATCTTTTCTGTCGTATTAAAAAAGACACGTTTCATTGAAACACCCTGTATTTTATTTTTGTGAGATTTTTCTCAGTAAACAAGAGTTCAAGAGAGATACAATAATTTAATTTCTATTGATTGTTGCTGTTGATTATCTCATAAATAATTCATTTTGTCCAGGTTCCGACATAGCTGCAGAGACCGCGGCTGCATTCGCCGCTTCCTCGATAGCCTTCCGGACGACTGACCCCGACTACTCGGCTACCCTGTTGGACCACGCCGTCCAGATGTACGACTTCGCCTACAACTTCCGCGCGAAGTACTCAGACTCTATCCCAGAAGCCTCGTTTTACACGTAAGTCCTATCGTTATTCAACCTTATCATTTTTGGGCATGTTTATACAGGGCGTTTCCATGATCTTGAATCAAACTGGAATAAACAGTGGAATAAGAGAACTGAAAGCTGCGGCTTGTAGATTTAATGCGGACATTACTACAGCGTATCGTAGAATTCTACGACGTAAACGTTACAGTAGGTGTTCAAAATGGCGGCCTCCAACGTCGATGCAGGCACGACAGCGTGGCAAGAAGCTCTGTCGCATCCGCTCAAACATCCGTGAAGTCGTTCTGATGATGTGGACCATAATAGTGTGACGTCATGAGTCCAAACAAAGCTACCACGTATTTTTTTCCTATCTCGAGCCATTGAAATTTACATCGGAAGGGTTAGTTTTAACAATTGTGAAAGCAGTTATGAAGCAAAATTGTGATGCGTATCCTACATCAATGTGAAGATGAGACTTCAGAGAATAGGTCTATATATAACACATACCTTACAAATGTAAAGAATAAATTGAGTAGGAAATCTAGTAAAGCGAAAGCTCCTAACGACGTCCGATCCGGAATCGCAGCCAATGGGCGGCAGCGTGACAGACTTGAAATCGGGTCAGCTTCGGGCCTGCTTCGGCTGTGCTCGGAACTGGAATTTCTAGATTTTGTATAAAATGCATGATTTTCTTACTCCGGTTATTCTTTACCTTATTCTTTGTATGGTTATATAGTCATATTCTCTGAAACCTCATCTTTACATTGTACGATACACATCACAATTATGCTTCGTAACTGCTGTCACAATTCTTAATGGAAATTTCAATGGCTCTGGATAGGAAGAAAACACGTTTCCACTTTGTTTAGACTCAACACGTGCTCCGTCGTCTGCTGTAACGTCACCACTAATACGGCCCATCACAGGCAGCAAGGATTCTTGCCAGGAGGAAATGCAAGGGGTGCAGGGCCCAATCATCAGCCGTTTGAGTGAGGAGGGCCTGTTGGCAAGAAACCTTGCTATATCGTCACAACGACTACAGAGGAACAGAGGAAACGGTAGCTTTTTTTGGATTAATTATCCACATAGAATTTGTAAATGTCTTACAAACCTCCAAGATTTTGTCATTCTATGGTTATCATGATTATTAGATACCAACACGTATAATCCAAGAGTGAGTCCATTCGGTAGGGTGTCTCAGGGGTGATTTCATATATCTTTACGTGTAATTAAAGTGGCAGACGTTAACGTTGTTCGAAATTTTGGTCAACGTTACTTCTAATTTAATGTGGTGTGTTATCACTAGGATTTTTATGACCTAAAATCACCAAAATATGCAAAATATGAGCCTATGACCTAAAATTGAAAAAACTATGCCCTTACAACTGAACTTTTTCAAATATCAATATTTAACATGTGTTGAGAATTTTTTTAACATACTATTTTTAGTTCACTATACAAGTCCTGAGTTGCAATGTGCAATGAATAATTTCTGTACAATTTCAAATACAAATGATTGCCTATTGTCAGCCAGCAATGCCTTGCACTGAGGAAAGCTTCTTTCTACTTCGGCTGACACAATAGGAGCATGTTTAAAGTTTGTAATGATATTCGGTTCAACTTATGCTGTATCGACAAAAAAAAAATCTCCCAGTGATTTTTTTGCAATAGAGCACAATGCATGGTTCTTTTGTGAAAAAAAAACTTTTCTCATTTTCGTTGTGAATAAAACTGTGAATAACTTTCATGGTGCTTGTGGTGAAGTGGGGCACCAAGTGTTACCATTTTTCAGGAAATAAACTGGGCCGTATGATTGTAAAAAAATTCAACAACTTGATTGAACATGAGAGTAAGAACGAATCCACTTTGAAAATGGCTGCATTTTCCTTGAAAAAGCGAAAATATGCTGAATATTTACCGAAAATCTATCAACATATGTTCTATCAGGTAGAAATTGCCAAATATGCCTTTAAAACACACCTTTATGATATGCATTTCTAGCATATATATATATGCTAAGTCATGAAACTCCTAGCCCTAGTTGTCACTGATTTCGGGCAAGGTTATATATTCCCAATCATTTGCAGCTCCTACACCTACAATGACGAATTGGTGTGGGGAGCGGTGTGGCTGTACAGGGCGAGCAACAACCAGACATATTTGGACACCGCTGAGAGCTTATACGAGGAATTCAACATGAACTTCAGACCTGGAGATTTCTCCTGGGATGATAAGCTAGCAGGAGTACAGGTATGTTCGTGGAAAATGCCTTAAAATTCGGTAGGATATCTTGGGGCAGCAAACCTCAAGAGGCGACAAGGTGATTTTTGGCGGGGAAAAAAATCACTGATTTAAATCACTTTAAATAAATAATTTAAACTGTAGAATAATGTTCATAAGGAATTTGTAGTTATCAGAATCCCTTTTGATGAAAGTACATTAATCTCATAATCATTTAATAGTGTTTATTAGGCTCTAAGAAAGGAAAATAAAGGAAACGAAAAATATATATGTACTGATGGTTTTAAGCTCATACGAAAGGAAATGTAAACACATATTTCTCTTGATTTAAAATTAAATAAGTTTTATAGGCAAAAATAGCAAAAAATTTCTGTAGAAAAATATACAAAATACTAATCATGTTAAACCATAAATAGTGTAATTATCATTAAACTGAAAATAAACATGGGAGCTCAATTTTTTCAAACTAACATAAAACAATTGCCAAAAATCAGCTACAATGACTATAAAAATATCTAATTTAAAAATATAAGTTACAATTGTAGAGCACATCGAGAATGTTTTATTTCACTGGAAGAAAAGTTACTGAAATTATTATAGTTTCATTAACACACTCAACAAACATTTCCAGAGTAGGTTCATATATACAGTATCAGAAACATAAAAATGTATATTTACATATAATATTTAATTTGTATTAATCAAACTTTTAAAATATTTTACAAAGCCTTCCTGTAAAAAACATATATCTATATGTATGGTGCCAAAAACCATACAAGCAATTTTAAGTGTGTATTGTTTTAAAAAAGAAAATTAAAATTAAAAAAATCCTATTTAATTTTTTTTAAAAATCGTCATTTTTATCCACCCTGCGAGGCTGCAAGATGTATAATTATTATGTTATTGCATATGTGGTAGGTGTCCAAAAAGACCCACTGGCTTTCTGCAAAAACAAGTATCGAGTTGATAAAGAGAGAAACATGTTGACCTTGTGGGAATAAACTTCTCCCAATTATTATAATATTTTTGCATATTTTTTGTACCAAGTAAAAATATTCTGGTAATGTAAAAAATATGAGACTTGAGGGAATAAATATTTCAGCTTAGGAAACCACAGAACCTTAATCAGGCACTGTTCATGATAAAAAAAACTACTCACTCATAAAATTTATCAGTCTGCAAAGATAAAGGTAAAATTCCAAATATAATATTCAGTTGAGATAAGGATTGAGGTTTGAACGTCAACATATGTATGCCATAATTTTTCCTCATATGAAACACTTGTGTACACTGTTCATAAAATATATAGTATACAGTTGGTTGGTATACAGTCGATACCATTTTTGGTTTCTGCCTGCAGAACAGAATAAACTTAATAAGTGGCTATATATGAATCCAGTCTCTTGAATGTTCAACTCCACCATTTGAAAAATTTAGATATTTTAGATAAAAAATATTATCAATGATAAAAACAAAAGTTCCTTAATGGCTGTTGGCTGTGGTATGAAAAAAAAAAACGTTTTCATGTGTGTCTCTTACTGTAAGTGTACACTGCCACTTTTAGGTAATTGCGATGATGATGATAGATGAAAAGGGATGTGTCTAAAATTTTCAATCTGAAAGGATGTAACATTTACATTTTTTATCTCTACTGCAGAAGTCTACATATTGAAGCTTAAGATGCTCTGAAGATTAATACACTAAAGAAAGAAATTGTGTTGTAATGATAATCGAAAAAAAAATATTGTAATGGGTTACCCGAACAAGACAAGATCCTACAGTTATCATAACATGTTTGCATTTTCGTCATTTTACGTCACTTTCTTCCTCTTGACAACAATATGGATGAATAACAAAGTGATTAAATGAACGATGTGACAGACCAATACGACAATGGCTGACTAAGGTTCAAACTTCAGGCCCCTATACTCTTAGCACGTTACCCTGATGGAGTCAATATAAGAATTCTGATTTTTTTTTTACGCTTTACAGTAATGTTAAATTACGTGAAACATATCTGAATGATGCTGTCCTTTGAGTATGTTTTTTAAATATACAGGGTGTTCCGTCCAAATTGCCCACATTTCAATTCATCATTGCTAAAGGGTTGTGAAACATAATGAATACGAGTCGTACTAGACGAAAGGTAAACTCAAAGAATTTTATTGCATGAAGTACTAAACACGAATACACCAATACACCTCTACACCGATCTCTAACACCTCTATGTGTGCACCGTTTGTAGCACCAATAATATCCAATCTGAGAACCTCCCAATTGTTTATTAACACTTGCAGTCACCAAAAACTTCGCACACCATGCCTTAATGGTTTTCCCATCAGGTGCTTCACCTCCATATTCTCTCCGGTAATTTCTTTGCACCGTAATGATTGATTTGGTATCTGCAAACTAGAATACAAATTGTGCTCGCTGCTGCAGAGTCGTCATTGTGCTTTATGCGATTGTCGCGCTTCATAGTGAGAGAACGGTGAACTTCGAGGTCTTGCAATAAAATTCATTGAGTTCTCTTTCGTCTATTACCATATGTTTCATAACATTTTAGCAATATTGAATTGAAATGTAGGAGGTTTGAACGGAACACGCTGTATATATAAGTTCTAATTTACCATTGGTTTTCGTTTAAATTGTCGTAGTTTTTGTGTCATAAATAATAATATGTGTTTAAAAGTGTTAACAATACATTTTCTGAAAAAATTGTTTCCTTAAAAATTAAATTTAACATAAAAATATTTCAGGAATAGTATTACACAGTACTGTTTGAGGGTTTTAATTGAAGAGAGAGATCATTGTTTGATAACATTGCTGAAGTTCTTTCCATTGTTGCAGGTTCTTCTTGCACAACTGACAGAGAAGGACGGTTACATTGCCAGCGTCACTGAGTTCTGTGACCACATGGTGAACGACCAGGAGAAGACACCGAAAGGACTCCTCTACGTCAGCCAGTGGGGTACCTTGAGAACAGCGTCCAACATTGCTTGGATTTGCTTGGAGGTAATGTATTGAGGATCATCTATGACTATTTTATTATACTATATTCGCCTAAAATAGTTTTCAAAAGCTATTTAATAGATCTCTCTCTCTCTCTCTCTATATATATATATATATAATGCTTCTGTATTTAGTTGTTACACACACACACTCCCTTTAGGCCTTTAACTCCTTAACTCCTCCCCTTTCTCTCTATTGTGTGTGAATACAGGGTGTTTCCGGGCTGATGGTACAAACTTTCAGGGATGATGGAGAAGGGCACATGTGTCTATTCGAGATAAGGAACCCTGGTCCGGAAACGCATTAGGCGAAAGTTATAAGCGAAAATGGCTGCATGAAGATGTAATACTTTTATTACCTGCACAAGTTTCACAAGCTGTTCCGTGGCCAGCTCGGTCACCTGATCTGACCCCATTTTATTTCTTCTCGTGGGGGTCATTTGAAAAGTCTTGCGTACGAGGCACCTGTTGAGACTGAAGAGGATCTCCTGTCAAGAATTCTCGCTGCCTGCGACATTGTTTGAACGACCCGGGGTTGTTCCAACGGGTACGCCAGAACTTTGTGCGACGATGTCAAGCCTGCAGCGAAGCTGGATGGCGTCACTTTGAACAACTGTTGTGAATGTAGCAGCAGCTTGTGAAACTTGTGCAGGTAATAAAAGTATTACATCTTCATGCACCGATTTTCGCTTATAACTTTCGACTAAGTCGTTTCCGGACCAGGCTTCCTTATATCAAATTGATACATGTGCCCTTCTCCATAGTTTCTGAAAGTTTGTATCATCAGCCCGGAAACACCTTGTATATATACAG
Organism: Lepisma saccharinum; assembly: GCF_977018435.1. Classification (NCBI taxonomy): domain Eukaryota; kingdom Metazoa; phylum Arthropoda; class Insecta; order Zygentoma; family Lepismatidae; genus Lepisma; species Lepisma saccharinum. Next base: position 168,141 of record NW_028143111.1, on the reverse strand, counting down.
GGTGGTGCAAAATTCCGTTTACAACGCTTGGGAGGTGATTCGACAAGTAAAAATAAGGAAAAAATGCCATGTGAAAAAATGTCGAAATCGGCACCGTTTTCGAGTGACAGGCGTGCGAAAATCGCCTCACACCATGTTTAAAGCACAATAACTCAAGAAGGAAGAAATATAGCAATGTCGGATTAAAATAATACAAAGAAAATCGTACCTGGCGAATACAATGGTGCAGCAATTGAGGCCCAGTGTAAATTGCGCAAGGGGACTCACAAAGAAAGTGGGGAATCCCCTGATGGAAAATACAGGAAATTTACTACTATTTTCTACATAATGGTGAGATCGGAATGTAGCCAGTAAAAAATGACGACGTATGTCCACATGTCCCACTACTGCTGGGACACCCACACTCGGGAAATAGGAAAATAACTGCAAATCTCCTGTTGCACATTGTTCACATTGCGGTACGAAGAAGAAAAGAAACCAATTTGTCGAATGTCCCACTACTGCTGGGACACCATCCCAAATGGAAAAATATGGGAAAACCAAGAAAAAAGTATTCAATTCCCTAATGTTGACACACTACTTTGCAGTACGAAAAACAAAAGTTAAACAATGACCACATGTCGTCAGGCTGTACATACTACAAGAGAGCTCCCCAAAGAAAGTGGGTAATCCTCGAAAGAATGAAGACGGAGAATGGCGAGAAAACGCACACAATTGCATGTAAAATTTCCAGGCACAGCACATCTTGAAGGGATTATCCTGAGAAGCGCACAACATCCGCACATGCAGATCGACGGTATGTACTACAGCGATCTCCAGCATCTTCACTCGCACCTTTCACTAAAGGACACTATGCGGTGCTGATAGGGGCTCACAAACACTGGCATACTCAGAGACGTTGTTGAAAATGTCCGCCATTGACTTTAAGACAAAGATGGCATCGGCGAAGCATTGATTGTCTGGTACGCGCAAATACCTCTGGCATGTCACCAAATGTCCCAGCAGCGGCACTAACACGAGCAACGAGGTCTTCGGCACTTTCCTCAGGGGTTTCATGCACAAGCCTTTTCATTTCTCCCCCCACACAGAAATCCAGTGGAATGAGGTCGGGGGAGCGAGGTGGCCACGGTAAAGGTCTACCCCTGCCAATCCAACGATAGCCGAAAAAGCGTTGAGTAAGGCCCTGGTTCCCCGGTCAAAGTGCGTGGGGGCGCCGTCGTGTTGAAACCAGATACCTTGTGTATCTGCCAGTGACACGTTTTCCAAAAGTTGAGGTAATACGTCATGTAGAAACACCCGATAATTCCCACCACACAAAGTAGAGGGCAAAATTTACGGATATATCATGTGGTCACCTACTACGCCACACCACACATTCACTGCGAACCTATGTTGATGATGGAGCACAATGATTGCATGCGGATTGTCCATATTCCAGACGTGGCTGTTGTGGCTATTGAACATGTCGTCCATGGTGAACATTGCCTCATCGGTCCACAAAACTCTTGTTGGGAAATCTGGAATGGCAAGAGTTAGTTGCACGTACTATTGGCAGAAATTCATGCGTAGGGGAAAGTCCGTGGGCAGTATGTAGTGCACCTTATGCAATTTGTATGGGTGCAATCCCTTCTCCTGAAGATCGCAGAACACATTGCTATGGTGGGTTTGTCGCGTACGAGCAATGACACGTGTGCCGGTGCCAGGAAGGTCTCATCGCGTCCAAAACGTCCTCTTCAAATTGCAGAGTACGGGGTCTTCCACAATCCCACCTACGGGATAGTAGAGATACAGTTTCACGCAGTCGATCATCAGGTCTTTGAAAGAGTGCATGTGCTGCCAACCGCCTATTGGCAAAACGTTCGTGAAACGAACGCCGTGCTTCACGGTTGTTTCGGTTTGCATCTCCATAAACGAGATGCATATCAGCAAGCTCGTGGGTAGAGTACTCCGCCATTGTCCTGTTCGAGAACCGACCAACAACGGGGGGCACTTTCCCTCCGAGTGACGGATCACAACTACCGTGATTAGCACCCACGTAATGTTACACATGTGTCCACGCAGTTGTTGCAAACCGAGAAAGAACACTGGAATACGTACTCTACGTACAATATTCCTTGGAGCAATACAACCACACACACACGCCAGACTAAACTCCACGCTGCGACACGCAGAACATGCAGGAAGAACAACGGTCGACTACACTCTCTACGTAGTATCCACCAATGCTAATACGTAACAGGTGACCTACACTCCCAGCGCCTCTAGTGGGGCTTTCTGTATCAACCTCAGCGTAATCTGACGACATAGCGTTATTTTCGGGTGAATTTCCTATTTCCCGAGTGTGGGACGGTGTCCCAGCAGTAGTGGGACATGTGGACATACGTCGTCATTTTTTACTGGCTACATTCCGATCTCACCATTATGTAGAAAATAGTAGTAAATTTCCTGTATTTTCCATCAGGGGATTCCCCACTTTCTTTGTGAGTCCCCTTGCGCAATTTACACTGGACCTCAATTGCTGCACCATTGTATTCGTCAGGTACGACTTTCTTTGTATTATTTTAATCCGACATTGCTATATTTCTTCCTTCTTGAGTTATTGTGCTTTAAACATTGTGTGAGGCGATTTTCGCACGCCTGTCACTCGAAAACGGTGCCGATTTCGACATTTTTTCACATGGCATTTTTTCCTTATTTTTACTTGTCGAATCACCTCCCAAGCGTTGTAAACGGAATTTTGCACCACCCTGCATATATGTATGCGCGGTAAACTATACACTGAAGCCTAACGTTTATAAATGTACAAAATATAGATAATTACAAGTGTACGGTGTATAATTGAAAAACACAAAAAAATTAAAATTAGGTAAGTACAACCTTGGTGACAATGAAGTTCGACCAGAAAGGAATACTTGATTAAATGCACAGAAGCATAGGCGGTGGAATGGGTGACCCGCAGAAGTGACGCATGTGTGTAAGAGGAGGTGTGTGAGCAGGCAAGAATCGTGATCCCAGCATGTTGCACCCAAGGTCACGTAAAGAACGAAAACGGGGAACTATACGCGTGACATTGAACTTCGACCAGGCACCAGACCCATACGGAAAAAAATCCAGATAGTGGCGCATTCGACGGAAGCATGACGTCACGGACACGATAAGGGAGTCCGCCGTATATAAGCGCGAGCTGTGCACCGAGGAACCGCAGTACATCATCACCATGGCCAGGGGCAAACCTATTGACAACACCTTGAGGACAAGAGTGGTGGAGTTGCAACGGGATGGACTCAGTGAACGGGAAATAGGGCGCCAACTGAACTTCGCCAAGTCAACCGTCCACTGCATCATCAAACACCACCAAAATACGGGTGCTACAGAGCCAGGTAAGGCCCCCGGTCGAAAACGCCTGCTGAGCGTGCGTGACCTACGGATATTTAGGCGCTATATCCAGACCAACAATCATGTTTCTGTGGCCGAATTACGACTGTGGACTCGAGAACGCTTTCACATTGAAGTGTCAACCAGAACCATTCGCCGTTACCTACAGCGATGCGGTTACCGAGTGTACAAGGCGAAACGTAAACCCTTCCTTTCCATGTTGAACAAAGGCAATCGACTACGGTAGGCACGAATGTACCGGGGATGCACATTTCGGCAGTGGAACAGGGTTTTGTGGACGGACGAATCCATTTTCAATGTTGTGTACGGGAAAATACGGAAAACAGTCATTTGTCGGAAGGAGGAACAGAATGAAGCAAAATGTTATGCACGTCGGGTACAGAAACCTGCGTCAGTGATAGTATGGGGATGCATGACGGCACCTGGGGTTGGCCCACTACACGTCTGTGAGGGCATTGTGAATGCACACGCCTATACACGCATACTGGTGCGGCATCTTCCCACAGTGCGAAGGCACCTGTTCTACAGGCGACGTCTCATCTTTCAACACGACAATGCCAGGCCTCATACAGCGCGGCTGACAAGAGAATGGTTGACTCACCATCACGTGCGAACTCTGCCATGGCCACCATCGAGTCCCGACCTCTCGCCCATTGAGAATGTGTGGCGTGTTCTTAAGCGACGTGTGCAACAGAGGGGACCCACGACAGTGGCTGCTCTTATCGCCTGCCTGCAGGAGGAATGTGGAATACCTTGAACGACTCGTCCGCAGCATGCCCTGACGCATTGCCACAGTTATTCGCCAACGGGGCGGCGTCACACCATGGTAAACAGGATCCCCTTTAACAGTGGTCGAACTTCAATGTCACGTGTAGATGGACGAAAATGTTTTATTTTGTGTGGACACCATACATTGCTGCGTTGTAGCGGAAATTTATGTTTTCCTTTGTTCCATGTAGCCTGCTGAATAAAATATGTTCAGCATATGCATGTGTTCTCCTTCTTTCACAACGCACTCCTATATTTGTGACTGGTCGAACTTCATTGTCAGTAAGGTTGTAAGTATATTTCATGGAGGCAATGAAGTAAATGAGGTACCGTGTCAGTATTCATATATTAATGTCTAATTTGTTGTTTACATATGGCAAAATTAGGCATGCAGTATAAATTTTAACGCGATTACATATGTTTTTATCTTCATTTTGCGTGCACCTATTAGAGAAAGGTGGGCCAAACTAAAAAAATGATTACCTATCAAAAAAATGTTTGGAACAAATTGTCGTTCAATTCATTCAACTCTGCTTTGCCATTTGATTTTTTTTGCTACCTACAAGTACTTTAATAGTGAGCCACGACATACCTTGGAAATAATGTTTCTCAACTCTTCCTGTAGGTTTTTGTGAAGTTATGTTAATACTTTGCTCAAATTATTATATATTTATATACTCTTCAATAGTCAACCTGTGATAATGTTACATTGATGTACATAATTATATGTGCCTATCTCTTTAGACATTTGCGCCGATGGAAGTTTTGTTTTATACAGTTTTCATTCACCTTTTAAAGCTGAGAATTATATGTACATACGAGGGGTACAGCAAAAGTCATGGCAACCATTTTTAATGCGGACCAGGCAAGAAATTTTAAACTATACAGTGGAGACCCCGTCACATGCATTTTATTGTGACGCCACTAGATAGCAGTGGCTGCCAAGACATTAAACTGAGGGAAGCGGGAAGTCAGTGCGTGTTTAACAGTCGTGCAGGATGTTAAACAGCTTTCTTATGTGAAACTAGCAGTTCTCCATGGAAGGAATGCGAGAGAATGTCACACTGAGCTTGTGGAAGCTTTAGGAATGATGCTCTACCATACTGAACTGTTGCGAGGTGGGCAGGAGCATTCGGGCGTGGAAGAGAAGCAACTGCCGACATGCAACGTTTAGGACTCCGCGTATTTTGTCTTTTTCTCTATCCTGATACAGATCTCATTAAACGCTAGCACATATCGTGACCTTCCAATTGTTTTTTTTACAATTTCTTGCCTGACCGCATTATCCTGGGGAAAAAATAGTTGCCACGACTTTTGCTGTAACCCTCGTATATATTATAATGCTATTGCGTTACTGAGAAGCAAAGTAGCAGTTTAATAAAAGATAAACTACACATTTTAGAATCTAATATTTGGCATTGATTCTGTCCTTGCAGGCTGCTGAGCTGGGTCTGAACGTAGAGGCTTACAGAGAATTGTCCAGGTCCCAGATCGACTACGCTTTGGGATCCGCAGGAAGGAGCTTCGTCGTTGGATACGGGGAAAACCCACCTACTCATGTGCACCACAGAGGAGCGTGAGTAAAAACATTTTCCTTGTCACAGTTTACATGATCCAAGATAACCTCAATCATCTATGCTTAATTATATACTGTGATAGAGTTTTAGATGAAGAGGTTTTGGTTTCCATACATTTTTTTTTTTTTACTGCCGATGTAGACTATCCGTGTTTCCGTGTTTATACGTAGACTCACATCACTGAATGCCAAGATCAAGAACACACAACAGAAATATTGAACGCAACAAACTCGAGAACAACTCCAGCGCGAGAATAACTACATTTTTTTAAGCATAAACAGAACATAAACACCAAGAACAAAAATGGTTTGGTTTGATTTTATTTTCGTTATTTTGAATCGCTTTTCTGCCTTTGGGGGTAATAACGACGATAGGAATGAGTGATGATATGATGCAATTGATGAATAGACACTCACAAGGAACACCCTTGTCCATGCCGGGATTCGAACCAGGAACCTCTGGCGTCGCCAACCACTCGGCCATGGAGGTCGACAGAACTAAAGTAGTGATTACAGTTTCGTCAACTATTATCTTTACTGTCGAGTGCAGTTTTACACATATCGGACCTTACTATGGTGAGAAGTACAGGTGATTGATTGATTTGCTCTATTTGCGATATGCAGAAGTACAGGTGAGACTTCCAATTAATTGTATTCTATGATTTGCAGTTCCTGCCCTGATCCACCAGCATCGTGCGAAGGTGCCCTGGACAACCCAGACCCCAACCCCCACGTGCTGTACGGAGCCCTTGCAGGCGGCCCAGGCGAGAACGACGAATACACTGACCTCAGGACCGACTACGTCCACAACGAGGTGGCCTGCGACTACAACGCCGCCTTCACAAGCTCTCTCGCAGCTCTCAACAGCCTCAGCCTGAGGAAGTGAGGAAGCTCATCTGGAAATTCTAGATGCCTCATCTTGTAACTGTACTGTGTACTGAAATGAAATAAACAAATCTAAATTCTAAGCTGTATTTTTATGAGCCCCGAGCCTTAAAAGAATTAGCAAGATCCTTTCGACTGGAAGTCGTATTATGAATGACAGGAACTTTTTCTGACTTCAACAGTGGCACTTGTCCTTTCTTGTGTTGACCAGCATCCAAAAACTATTTCAGGATAGGGTATGCAGATAACTAACTAACTAACTCTGTAGCATTCCTAGACCCGAAGGTTTATGGTTGTACCAACACAGGCCTTCGATCTATCCCTATCCTGAGCAAGATCTATCCACACTTTTCCATCCCTATCGATTTCCTTTAGGCCCATCTCAACGTTGACTCTCCATCTTCGTCTTGGCCTTCCTACTGGTCTCTTACCACCAGGTTTCCCAACAAGAATCCTCTAAACACCTATTTCTCTCCCATTCGTGCCACATGGCCTGCCCACCACCTAACTCTTCTTGATTTAGTCATTCTAGTAATATCTGGACATGAATACAAATTATGTACTTCTAAATTATGTAACCTTCTCCACTCACCTGTCTCCTCATCCCTTTTAGGTCCAAATATTTTTCTAAGGATTTTATTTTAAAATAAAGTAGTTATGGAGATAAGATTTATGAATCTACCTTACCTTACCATATGGGGCTACAGCTCCTCGTAGGCTTTGGCCTTCTCAACTATGTGCCTCCATATGTCCCTGTCCTCTGCAATCTCCAACCATCTTTTCACCTTCAAATGACGTAGATCTTCCATGACATCATCCATCCATCTCTTCATTGGTCTTCCTCTTCTTCTTCTTGCGTAGATTTTCTCTTGCATCCCTTTCCTTTGCATTCTATCCTTTCCCATTCTCTGCACATGACCCAGCCATCGTATTCCTTGTAATTTTTTAAATCTCACTATATTCTCTTTCTTTGTGATGTTGTTCATTAGTCCTTATCCTCAAGAGATTATTTTCAATGAACGGTCCATACATTTTGCTTATCATCCTTCTCTCAAATCTGCGCAATGCTTCCTCTTCTGTTTAATTCATTATATGAACTAGTAGAGCAATATCCTTCTACAGTCGAAGGTATAATGAGGAACGGAGATATACCACCACAGAAAGAAAGCTTCATACTTTCTTTCCCAACATTCTGGATGAACTAACAGTGATACATATACAGCCTTCTCAACAGCTTATCCATTTCTTATATTGACTTAACCTAATGAAATTCACACTCCAGAATATAAGCTGAGCTGCTTCAAAATCTTAAATTAAACACATCGGAACGACCCTACCACACAAAGAAATATACCATCTCTTAAGATCAGAACATTTCAGAAAAAAATAAACTCCGTAGCTGGTTTATTCTATGGAGTGGACTAATTATTCATATTCAAAACATTGATTGATTGATTGATTGATTTGGTGTTTTAAGTTCACTTTATGCAGAGTAAGGTTAATTGGGACTGGACCTACAGTTTAAAGTGGAATCCGAACCACTATGTGCCTCCACCAGGTATCGAAACCAAATTCAAAACAAACAACACTACCTCATTCCTCAACCAAAAAAACCAACCACTCAGAAGATCAAGGAGAATACGAGGGTCACTATTTATATTTTGAGCCTAACAATGGAAAAACAGGAATTTGGCATTGAAAACTGCTTTATTGTTTTTCGAAGTATTCTTCTTTATGGTCAATACACTTTTGCATTCGTTCGAACCATTTGTCAAAGCAGTTTTTCCAATCATCTTGAGACACCTCCATAATATGGTTTTTGAACGCATCAACGGCGTCTTCCGCCGACGAAAATCGTTGTCCACGCAATTTATTCTTGACATTCGGGAACAAAAAGAAGTCATTGGGTGCCAAATCAGGACTGTACGGCGGATGACCCATCGATTCGATTTTTTGACTGTTCATAAAGTCGGTTGTTAGACGAGATGTGTGACAGCTGGCATTGTCTCGATGAAGAATGATGCGACGGCGTTTGTTTGTTTTCCGTATTTGACCGAAGACCTCTGGCAAACAAATTGTTGTGTATCATTCAGAGTTGACCGTTCTACGTTCCTCTAAAGGCACTGTTGCCACATGACCAGTTTTCCCGAAAAAAAACAGGCGACCATTTGTTTCGATGTGCTTCGAGCGCGAACAACATTTGTTGGATTGGGTTCATCTTGAAACACCCATACAGTCGACTGCTGTTTACGTTCCGGCTCATATGCATATATCCATGATTCGTCACCTGTTACAATCTTATATACGTCTTTTGAAGCACCACGATTGTATTTATTGAGCATTTGTTTGCACCAATTGACGCGAGCGTCTTTTTGAGTTTTTGTCAAATTGTGTGGGATCCAACGAGAACATACCTTTCTCACAGCTAAATGATCATGTAATATTTTATATATGCTGGTGGAACTAATGACTATCGTTGCCTCAATCTCACAGTATGTCACATGACGATCTTGCAGTATTAGGTTTTGCACAGCATCAATGTTTTCTTGAACAACAACTGATTTTGGACGACCTTCGCGAATCTCGTCGGTGAGCGAATGGCGGCCACGATTAAATTCGTTATACCAGCGTTCCACAGTGGCAAAGGATGGGGCTTCATCGCCAAATGTAGAAGTAAGTTGATCGATGCACTCTTGTCTTGATAATCCACGCCGAAAATCGTAAAAAATCATCGCAGGAAAATGTTCACGAGTTAATTCCATTTTATTGTTGTCGCGCAATATCCAAGGCAACATATACAACACAAATGAAGCTATTGACGAAACATTTGAAGTACGTTATGGTCAATAATGCCAGACGATTCCGTGCAAACGTCAAATCGCGCCTAACTTCAATCAGTGTTGCCAAGGCTCAAAATATAAATAGTGACCCCCGTATACCAAAGAAACCTGCAGCAACCAAATCTTAACCTTAACAACTGGAAAGAGAACGAACCTCCAGAAGAATCCTCCAAGAGGAGAGACAACAGCATGTCATATGGACGATGGAAGGCAGCAAAATGAAGAACTGAACCAGAGCGTCGCCCCAAAGAGACACAACCACGAATACATCTCGAGGATTTTGCCCATTGTTTAAACAGATCCAAAATTAAAGTTACACCACTATACAAAGTTATACACGTAACAAATTTTCTACTTTGCATTGCTTATCTCATCATAAGCTTCTCAATATACCTAATTTCCTGATGTTCTCTGAAGCCACACCTTCATTGACCACACATCGCCCTCAGATGGTCGGTTGTTTTTGAAGTGAATCTTTACTCTAATTTGCCTGGATTATTTCGCTATATTTGTCCATGAACATGATTTGATTAGTTATAAACAATTTATTTACAATTAGATGACAATGTTTGCTACTCAACTCCTCATGCCAGGATTACAATTTGACAATTCATTTATGTCACCTATACATATTCACAGATTGTTAATTTTATATTTTACGAATGCAACGTAGCATTTTATCATGTCAATAGCCACTTCATCATAAAATTCAAAGTACAGTTACCTTAACATCAAATGACATTTATAACTTTAATTGTTAGATTCCATATTCAGTAATTCTATTTCTCCAGAACTGACTCTATCACGAACTCTGTACTTTTTCTTAATCTGTTTGTTCCTTACCAAAATTATAACTAACACCACAACTATGATCACTAGCAGTCCTATTAGCAGTTGAGTCCATATCATTAATCCTCTTTCCTTTGAAGATTTGCCAGGTTTTTTAGTCCTGGCAAGGATTTTTACTTCATCATCATCATGGCCACCATCAGGCTCAGTTTCAAGACGAGTTAAATCCGTTGGTGATTTTCTTGTTGCACCAGCTAAAGGTATATTGTTTTCTCTCTTCACTGATGCTTGAGTTGTCAGAGGAGATGTTCCTTTACTTGAGGTTGCATTTAAAGTCGAGTCACACATCATCATATGCTGAACAGACATGAATTGCCTTCCTCTGTAAGCCAAAGGTTCCTGACACACTAGACGATTTAAACACATGTTGCATTGCATTTTGATCACAGACCAGAACCTTTTCAAACTACAATTGCACACTAATGGATTGTCAGAAACGTTAAGATTCTCTAGTTGTTTCAGAGAACTAAATACTTCGATGTCCAATGTTATAAGATAATTGGACGACACGTCTATTTCATGTAGACTTTCCATGTCTTTGAAAGAATTTTCAGGTAATTTTGATATTTTGCAACTGGCAATATTCAATATCTTTAAAGAATGCAAGTTTGCAAGAAAAGGTCCACTATCTGGCAAACTCTTAAGACGATTACCCCTTAGTGACAGTGAATTTAGGAAAGGATTTGAACTGAAAATGTTCTTGTTAATTGTTCCCAAATAATTATTGCTGAGATCCAATTCAAGTAAGTTAGTCAAGCCAGAAAATGCCTCCACTTCCAGTTTTAGTAGAATGTTGTTCGATATAGAAAGATACTTAAGTTTCGGTATTGAGTGAAAACTGTTGTTTTTTACTTCCTTTATCCTATTGTAAGATAAGTCGAGCGCTTCTAAATTTTCATTTTCAAGTAATGGTAAATCAACAATTGACTGGTGCTTACAGTCAGACGTGAGTAGTTCGTCGTCCTTATAACATGTGCAATGCGTTGGACAAGGCAATGTTAGAGAGACCACGGCAATAATGAATGTCAACAGAACTCTGAGGATCATTGCTGATTAGAACTCACTGTTGGAAATTATTTTCATCCTTTTTCCATATCTTCAACAGGAGTTGACCTGGAATAAAAATTAAATATTACATTCAATTCTCTTGACTAATAAACATGTGCAAAAAGGAAAAGGACCCGCCGTGATGCCTCAGCAGAGAAAAAAATATTTTTTCACAGTTCAAACTGTCTATATTTTGAAAGATTAGCTTTATCTATGTAACAACGTTCAAGGTTTAAACAAGAAATCATTTTGGTTATACCAAAAATAAATATTAGAAGATCTTCAAAAATTATTGGCTTAGCCAAGACTGCAGCTAGGTGAATTAAGATCTTATTTCCATATATACTTTGTTATTATTTGATTTATTATTATTTATAAGAAATGTAGGAGATTCATCTTCAGACAACAGAAAATTCATTACCATTACAAAATGCAATACATATCACTACTTCAGACTTTACATTCAATCTTGTGTTTCGGATATTACCAGAAAACAACGTTTGAAGTATCGTGGTGTGTGAACAGTTGAAAACTTACAAGTTACATAGAGACAGTGTAGTGAAGTAGACGATCACTTTAGCCAGACAATTTCGTACTTAGAAATGTTAAATGTGACTATTTAGAACCAGTTCATTCCCAAGATTTCTATATACGTCATATTGTACCCATATCCTCTCAATGCTCCCTCAAAGCTCACAGCTTTACTTGAAGCTCACTCTTTCCAACCAAACTTTACACATTGATCCAAAGACATGCATATGCCCATATCGATTCGCCGCCAGCTTAAAATACAGAGCATGTTAAACATTTGCCTAGATCTCTTTAACGTGCATTGTCTCGTAAAGCAAATGACTAATTTTAACAGATTATCTCTGCGATTAGAACAAGGATTAGTCCAGTTCCATTAGATGTTGTATTCTTTTGTTTCATGTTATTTTAGCAGGTATCCAAAAAGTTAATGGCGTATTTTGCAGTGAGAAATAAAGACTCTGTAATTTCTGGCAAATGTGTTTTATTCAGCAAAATAAGCTCCTTCAGCTTCAATTACATGTTCCCAACGAGATACAAGCTTATAAATCCCGCGTTTGTATACGTTGTGGTCCCTAGAAGCAAAAAATTGACCTGCGTGACATCATCTCGGTTTCGGAACTGTTGCTCACGCAAATGGGTATTCATGGCCAAAAACAAGTGAAAGTCGGATGGGGCCATGTCCGGGGAGTAAGGAGGATGAGGTAAAATTTTCCAACCAAGTGTGTTGATTACCTCCTTGGTCGCTTTCGCCGTATGAGGTTTAGCGTTGTCTTGAAGAAGGATCACTCCTTTCCTGTTGACTAGTGCTGGCTGCTTAGGACTCAGTGCAGCTGCAGCCCTTTGCAACTGGGACGAGTACGCCTCGGATGTGATGGTTTTACCATGCTCTAGCAATTCAAAGTGCACAACACCAGCGCTGGTCCACCAAACACAGAGCAGTACCTTCTGATGATGAATGTTTTCTTTGGGAGTCAATGCAACAGAACCAGGGGACTACCAATTATGTTTTCTTTTGCGGTTACTGTATAACACCCATTTCTCGTCACATGCCAATATCTGGTCCAGGAATGGGGCTTTCTTGTGGCGTGACAGCAATGATGAGCAAATGGCGAGCCGCTGGCGTTTGTATTCCTCGGACAAAACGTGAGGAACCCACTTACTGAGCTTCCAAGTCTTCCCAAGGTTGTGCAGATGCAATCGAATGGTTTTCTCCGACACTCCAAACCCTTGTGCAAGTTCTTTTCACTTTTGCTGTGGATCACGCTCGATGGTCTCCTTTAGCAGGGCTTCGTCGATAGTGGCGGGGCGTCCAGCTCGAGGCTTGTCCTGGAGGTTTTCATCGCCCGATGCAAATCGACTGAACTCACTGATGCCTCTCCAAACGCGGAGCATATCTTTCGAGCAGCATTGCTGCCCAATTTAAACTCATACAGTAAACAGCTGTAAAACGTCCTTTTACACTAACATGTTTCCTTCAGGATTGTAGTTCCTACAGACCTGCTGTCTATGCGATCGACACGCCTCCCAACTCTGCACTGACTGACGGTTGCCGGGAATGTAAACTTCTGACATCGTCCAGACAGGGTTGCCAACACATGCCGTTTGACTTTCACTTTTCGTTCCAACGGCACGAACTTTTTTGGATACCTGTGGATTATCTGCCACTTTTGAGTAATTGCAAAGGTGAAAGTGCCAAATCATACAAGAGCTACCATTTTCAATCGGTCAACATCATATTATGTTAAAATATGTAACAGGAATTAGCAATTTATGACTTGCAAGTGTTCAACTTCAAATGCAAACACGCACACTATCAGATTATTTGCGTATTCGTGTAACCACTGAAAATCTATCAGGGTGCTTGGGTTGCCTATATGTGGGTTTCAGAATGCGCACAGCCGTCATGTTTGCGACCAATTTTATTTGTCGTTTGCAAGGAGATATCCACCACGTAGCGTTCGTTACATCTGCACCAACTGCACGTTTGTTGTTTGTTTTAAATCTCGAATGTCTGTGTTAGTGTCTCCCGCCCGCCCGTTACAAGAACTGGCTGCAATTCGAACGAAGCCACAATTCAACAGTTTGTGACATAGGTTAAACGCACCTAGCTGTCGGATTCTCTGTAAGTTTCAAATTGGATGTGAATTCCGAAGGAATAAAGTTCTCAAGCTGAGATATTTTGTTTGTTAGCTAACTGAAAAATAAGTTGTCTTCGTTATTAATGGGTCGGCGCTCTCGAATGAGGTTACCCTGAGGAGAAATTCTTAACATAGTGTGTACATAGTGTGTGAACAATTTTACCATTCTCTTCTCGAGTGAACCCTGAAGTACAAATCCCAACCTGTGATTACACAACTTGTGTTCATAAATATGTAAATAATATCCATAAATATATTGTTCGTCGTCGGTTGCCTGAAATATTTTTGTCTAGTTTTACACTGTGAACTTCAAATACAGACGTGAGCCTCGCATATTACAAATGTACGCACCAGATATCTACAAGGTTTCTGGAGTCCTGTACCTCACAAAACCATGACGACGGTGATATCTACAACGTGGGTCTATCTTGACCGATCATTTTTGTGGAACTGAGAGGTCGGACAAGAGCTTCCAGTTTCTGTAAAGACGATGCGAATGAGTGAAAGTACTCCCTCCATCTATAATCCTCTAGAACTTCTTTGTTGAACAAAACCCTAATGCGGAGAGAAAAATCTGTTGTCGGAATTTATGGGGTCTAAGTTGGGTGACCACAATATTTTGACCTACAAACGCAACCTCCCAAGGAGCTGAGTTTACCCCCGGGCGCTGTCCTGAATAATAATAGTTATAATGGGTTAGGCCTAATTATAAAATTGGTTTTATATTAACGTATTATTATTATTCATTACAGTATGGGTCACATAAATGAAACAATAAATGAAATATGATCTCCCGTTGTCAAAAGATATTCATTATTATAATCTCGGTATGACTTACACATCGTTTCTTCTTCCTTTTGATCAACCTTTGATGTTAGTCCTATGCTGAAGTATTTATCAGACTACCCAATCTTCTTGAGAACTTTATTCTTCACCAACCGTCCATAAAAACCCCGCCATATCTGACACACAACGCGAGATTTATCTTTTGAATTTGTATCAAGATGGAGGAATTTAAATTCTAGTTGCATTGTCCGTATTGAAACTGCATGATGTTCGCGTCTTGTCCATGATTATTCATTGCTAAATATCGGAACAGACACACAGCAATGCAAGTCGAGACGCGGAAAAACAGTAAACTATTGTCTGCTCAAACATTCTGGTCGACAATGGAACATTTTGATTATTAAGAAGTGCTTCAAACACAGTGCCACAGTGTTGCTTGACACTAGTTTAAAAGTTCCATCAACGTTTTTCAGCATGAAAATATCTCTCAAATTTAGATCTGGCTTTCACGCAAACTCCTAGACTTTTATAAAACGGGACAAGTATTGGCTTTTTAATAATTTCGACGGGACGACCGAGACACGTCTCTGAAATGGGGCTGTCCCTGTCAAAACTGGACATATGGTCGCCCTAGGTCTGAGTTTTTAAGACGATACAGCTACAAGCGAGGGTAATGGGCCATATAACACCGAACCATCTAATCGCCTAGCTAGAGAAAATTGATTAGAAAGAAGCAAGACTAAAATATTAGAAGAGGTATCCGGTGAAGATTATTCGACAACAAGTGCTAACATTGTGAAGCGAAAAGAATGAAGGGAGAGAAAACGCTGCTGCAGCTACCAACCCTTTGCAGCGGCGCGTACTGCTTTGCTTAGTCCACCCGTTTTCTCCCCTTCTCAGAAGTTATGCGCGGCCTTGCTTTACAGATTTCGGAGACAGAGTGTAGTTGATTCTAACTCAACACGTCTAAGAAACTGAGTTTAACATTTAAGAGAATCTGGAAAGAAAGTAGGTTCATTCAAAAGTGGTGGGAAATACGGAAACTTGTATACAAAATCTAGAGGAATTATGATTGATGTAGTAAATAGAAATTAGGTTTTAAGAGGTGTTCTGTTACAAAAACCACAACATTTATTTTTTCTGAAAACATATTCATACTTTTTTGGCATATTCATGACTTAATCTAAATATATGTTAAAGTGATACAAAATGTAGGATATTTACTTTCAATGTCGTCAATTATTCCCGCCATCATTGCTATTTACTCTCTATTTTCTGAAGGTGATACCAGATGGCAGTAGCTTAGCGATTTCTCAGCAGACGAAATGTAAAAAATCATGCGGAAAAAAAATTAAATGCTGAAAAATCACGCATTAAAAAAATAATAAAAGTGATGTACATGATCATATACAAAGGGTCAGAAGGGGTTAAGAAAATATTAGGCTTACCTATAGACTGAAGTGCACCTCTCCTTACATGACGTCATTTGTGTAGAAATTGGCGTATGAAGATTTGTTAATACATTTTCTGTATTGAATATGATTTCACATCCACATTCGACCAAAAGCAATGTATGTAACGTTCTCTTTCTAATTAAAGGACGACAGTTGCAACAGGAAAATCAGAAGAACACTTTACATTACTGAAAATATACTTATACGTGCTGAAAAATGGCATCCTTCGCGCAATCAGTATATTGATATTGTGATAAGTAATCCTAAATGACGAACATAACGAATTGCATTTTATTCCCGATAAGATATTGTATGAGACTTTGAGAGCTCCTTATCTTACATGCCAATTTTGTGTGTTATTCAAGGGTTTATCCAGAATGTTTACATCTGGGGTGTAAGTCAATAATTATGGGGGTCTAATGTAAATTTAGAGCCAAATGACCATAAATTGAGCCCTTGTGAAACATTTAGGGGGTGTTGAGGAACTTTTGGGGGTGTTATGTGGTGTGTAAATAAATCTCTGGTGTTATCTGTTATCTTTGTTATTTTGGCGAGCATAAGAACTTGCTTGAGTCGCTACTGAGTGTTGCATTACTATTATTGTACAATCAAATTAGGCAGATTTGGAGGTAAATATGTACATTCAAAAAAATGAAACAAAACTTGCTGGAATATGTAGTACTACTAATCTCGAGGGTTATGGGTTATTTTCTTTGGAATGTAAATCAGAAAGCAGGGATATATGCCAATGGATATAAGGATGAGAATCTATATTCTGAAACCTTTATAATTACAAAGATTATATGCTTAAATTCTCAATACAAAAGTTATCTTCTTCTTCTAGGAAAGAGGTTGACTTCTCCTCCTTTCTTCTATGGAGTGGTTAACTTCTTTTTCTTTGGAAAGGTTAACTTCTTCTATTCTTCTATAGAAGGCTTAATTACTTCTTCTATTCTTCTGTAGAAGAATCAATTACTTCTTCTATTCTTCTGTGGAAGGATTAAGTACTTCTTCTATTCTTCTGTATAACGATTAACTATTTCTATTCTTCTGTAGAAGGATAAACTACTTCTTCTATTCTTCTGTAGAAGGCTTAACTACTTCTTCTATTCTTCTGAATAAAAATTTAATCTGTTGTTGATCTGTTACGTTTAAATCCACATTGATAATCACCTATAATTTCATTAGCATATGGGGTTAGTCTTGTTAAAAGAATGTCAGATAATATTTTATATGTTGTTGAGAGTAGAGAAATTCCACGGTAATTATTGCAGTTCATTTTATCACCTCTCTTAAACACAGGAACAATTATGGATTCTTTCTACTGTTGAGGGATTTCTTCTTTATTCCATATTAAACAAATTAATTTATGAATTTAACATATTAACGAATTTCCACCATATTTAATTAACTCAGCTGGTATTAAATCAATGCCAGGTGCTTTGTTATTCTTTAGCCTTTTAATAGCATCTTTAACTTCAGTCAAGTTAAAAGCAACACGCAATTTTCAATTGCAAGGCAGCATATTTGATATGAAAATGAACTGGATTGGTAGGAATGTAAAGGATTCAGTACACAAACTCTATGTGTGAAAAAGGAGGAAAATATAAAAATTATTGTGCATTATATAGACATAATATATGAGCTCTGATTAGATAAATGTACCTAATATATACACATCATACGTGTATGTTGATGCAAGTAGCAGAAACACTATATAAATATTTATAAGTTTTAAGAGAACGAAGATAAAACGTCCTTTCGTAGCTTCAATACATATAACGCCATAAATTATCTTCGTTAAATACGTTTATCTTCCGTGCTTAAAGATAAGTGTTCTAAGTGAGGGAATTTCGTGTAGACGTTCTTAAGAACTATGGAGTATATACCATTTATTGTTATTAATTGAATTTCAAGTTACAAAATGTAACGTAGGTAGATCCACTAGAATAAATTGGAGAGTGTGTTAACACAAACGCAAATGTTTACAAATTTGTATTAAAATGACATGCAAATAATTTCAAACCCTCTTCCTTTATTATCTCTAGGTGGGTTTATGCCAATGCATTGTAAAGTTGTGTTCGATTTTGTTATATATCTTAGCAATGAATGGAAAACTGGTTGTGGAATAAATGCTTATTATATCCTCGGATATCGTTTTGAATTTCAAAATTTTTCGAAACTGCCTATGAACATAATTTCTCAAATTCATTGCCAGATATAACACCGTTAACATGTTTGTGTCTACATTCTTTTTGACAGTAGAAACAATAAAGAGTTCAATTATTAGAGGCAACAGTTGAAGTTGTAAGACTTTAGAAGCCAGCAACTGGTAAAGCATAAACAACTAATGCCAATACGCCAGTATCTGCGCAGGCTAGTGAAATCAAACATGTTTGTCTTGACTGGCAACTGATGTTACACTACCACCAATCCCGAAGTTCAAAGCACTGACTGGCCTCGTCTAACAACCCTACAAGTGTACTCATACCAGTCGTCACTTTTAATGTTTTGAATTCAACTGGTTGCAACTTGTTCTAAACAGCAACATGTGGGCCATAGGCGTGCGCAGACCCTCTGATTAGGGAGGACGAAAGCTTTGATGAACATTCAGTCGGGAAAGAAAAACCTCAACTTAACATAATGCAGGAACATAGAAGCAGCATAACGAATAAATTTGTCTCTGAAATGTGCAACGCTATTTTTTCTCCAAACAATTGTGTTCATACATGTAAGACAAAACTGTTTAGCAGCAAGAGTCTGAAGTGCTTAGTAGTTATAACTTCTCTCTCTGGTAATTTACAATGCAGTACAGAAAACAATAAAATTGAGAGCGAAGCGAGCAAGAAAATTTTACGGAATGTATTTTAATTATATCGAGGAAGGCAATAGTCCCTCTGTTTCCCCCCGCAAGTGACTTGGCCGTCTGGAAGAAAAAATGCAAGAAAGATGTGAAAACTAATTCCATAATTATCCTCTTGTCCAGCTACTAGTGTTGCTTTGTTCTACCTCAATGTTTGCCCCCCTTGCCCCTTTAGAATTGATTTTCGTCCAAGGTTTGTGAGGGGCAATGCCTATTGCCCCTTGTGCTCGCATTCTTCCCCAGCAGTTGATTTGAGCTTTAATCGGCTTGAAAATGCTTAATTGTTTAATAATGTCGATAACGACTATGCATGTGGCACATATTATTAGTGCAAGTAAGCATTGGTTTGTATTTCATATTTGATTAGAAACCTATATACTGAATAAATTTAAAATGTTGTATCAAGTAGAATATATTTGAAACTGCCACACAAGACTCTGCATATTATCTTGTAAGATGTGGCAGAAGGTAAATTAATTATGAATATCAACTTTGACATATGACACTTAGATAACAGCTGATTACATATCATTGATAATGTAAAGGAGATGAGAAAAAACGCAATGATACATAACGAAGAACTATTTGACTGTCAGAAATAAATTGCTCAGTTGACACTTATTATCTCTCAAGTATGTGCGGGCCAGGCACTCATTGATAAGTATTTTTCGGGGTGGGAGCCAGAGCCAAGCGTATCATTAATAATAATAGGTGTTGATATTAATGCGTTAAAGAATTAACATATAGTAATGTGTTTATTCGTATTCTATTGTTATTATTAAATGAATAGGTAAAAATATGATATAAGAATAGGGATATAAATGCACGTATTCATTATCTATCTTACGTGAAGTTATATAGTTAAGAATGCCTAAATTTGTATGAGAACAACCGTGCTGGCAAGGAAATTAACATCAAAGAAATAAAGAATTGAATACTTAGTTAGTAATAAAAAGAATGTTCGATATAGTTTACTAAAAGTGAAATTTCTTTTGGCAGTGCTGTTCAGATGAAGAAAATTCACATGAAAATTATCTCCATTAACATCGT
Organism: Lepisma saccharinum; assembly: GCF_977018435.1. NCBI lineage: Eukaryota > Metazoa > Arthropoda > Insecta > Zygentoma > Lepismatidae > Lepisma > Lepisma saccharinum. The sequence continues at coordinate 147,958 of NW_028143111.1, read as the reverse complement.
CATTGCGAATGGGCACGAAAATTACTTGCATTATCGCTATAGAAATTGTAGTGTTTAATTAGAATAGAATCACAATTCTATACAAAGTCAATTTTATGAATCGCATGACCATCAGAAAATTAATGGCAATATGAATTGAAATATGAACATCTTGCACAGATTTATTTAAATTATAGACTAATAAACTAATATATGAATACAATATAATTAAACTATGTAACTATATTTTAAAAACTCTTCTATTGAAGAACTTTTTTATGAAATTAATTAAGCTCAACAAGTGTTAAATGTTCGTAGTTATGGGATAAATATTCTAAAAGTATAAAATATATTTTTGTTTGGATCATTAATCTACATAATCAGTTTTTAGACTAGATCAGTTGAGTTTTAAGTCCATTTAGTGCACAGACAGAATTGCGACCTCCGAAAACCTTTTGCAGGTATGTTTTAACTCAGCGTTTTCTGTATTCTCATCTGCTTTGCATAGGTTATGATATTAGCGGTACATAAAACAAATGTGAACTTTTATAATGCGTTGATTTGTTTGTGAAATATGTACCACAGAGAGAGAAAATAAACTGCAGAAGAAATATGGCGTGATGATCTAAATATGGGCTACGACATGAGGTCTATTGTTGAGATCACATTTTCAATAAATATTTGGATGCTTTTCTTAATTTCGATTTTTCCGGTTGCGCGTGATTTTCAAAACAGCAGATTATTCATAAATATGAATTTGATAATGTTTTACCGATAAATGACTGTTTCCTTTAAATTTTAATTGCTTTTTGTGATATTGTTACTAGTAGTCAATATTTAGACCACAATTTTGAAATACATCATTTTACCATTTTTTTGGAAATTGCTTTTTTTAAAAAATAAATGGAGACTTTCTATACTTTAGCATGTTATTACATTGAATTATATATTTCATAGATATGCATTTTAAAGGCAGGTTCTTGATATATTATTTTTTTCCTCCGAAAATGAAAAAATAAAAAGGGGGCCCATATTTAGAACTTTTCCTCTATGTACCTGCACTTTGGATCAAACACAGGACCCTTTGATCACAAGGCAATGACTCCATACATAAAGGGACTCTAGCGACGACGTTACTAATATTCCATCTGGGAGACCATTGTAGTCAAGATGATTCGTAGCAATAATATCCCAACAATTGAGATAGGATAAGCTAGACAAGAAGACAACATTTTGGAAAAGAAATTACCAAGAATTTAATAATTCATATATGCTCCCTTGACTTCGATCTTGTCGGCGATTACAGAATTGTCTTATTTTATATTGCAAAAAGGAAATTATGATAAACAATAATAAAAGTACTAAGAATATATAAACAATTAACGATAGCGTTTGCATTATATCATTATTTGAAACTTTGTCACGCCGGAAGATTTTCGTGGTTACATCCAACGACAGAGTCGGTTCTCTATTCTTCACACTTTCTGAACTGCAGGTGTGAAATTCACTCCAAGAGATGCCAGCAAAGTTCTCAGTCGAAGCACAATATGGAACTTGCGAACTATCGAAAGCGGAATTAAAGTACCATACTTTCAGCTTGAACAATTCACAATCACAGACCCATGGATTGGAAGACAGATCCAATTCCAGAAGGTCCTTCATGTTATTCAGAACTCCAATCTCCAATGCCACAAGTTGATTTCCTTTCAAATTCAAATCTCGTAGATTCAAGTCAGCAAACACACCTTGGTGTATGTTCTCGAGTCTGCAGTAACTTAAGTCAAGCTTTGTCAAAGATTTAGTACCTTGCAAAAATGGTACTCCATCTTTGAGTTGCAATTCAGGGTTCCTCTTGAGGGACAGTGTGGTAAGTCTGCTGTTGGCAACAAAGGTTTGAGGATCTAAACGTTTCAAATCATTATTTGACAAATCAACTTCGACAAGATTTTCCAAACCGTTGAAGGCCCCAGGCTGCACTTCTACCATCATGTTGTCAGAGAGATACAAGTGAACAATGTGTACAAGATTAGCATAAAGAAAACAATCTTTATAGAGGATCTCTATATTGTTCAACTCGAGGTGGAGTACTTGAGTATCGTTACCTAGTTTAATGGGAATCTTAACAAAATTTGAATCTTGACAGTCAGCAATTAGTTTTCCATGTTCCTTAAAGCATTCACATCTTCCTTCACAGTCCCCTTGCCCACTTGAAATGCATATGCAACCCATGCCAAGAGTTAAAAAGTACAACCACTGGAAAGCACTCATAATTTCTTCTTTAAACGCCTTTCAATACTCCTGAAATGAAAAATGTAAATAGTTTTTTTTTAAAAAAAATAATAATCTCGCGTATTACGTTACATCATGAAGTAAGACAATTTCAAGTGGATCATTGTGGTAATGAAAATACACTCCCTGGTACTTCTTCACATTTTCTAAGTATCAATTTTTTATCTTCTGTTACTTTTAGCCAATTCTGCGATCAAGGCGAATGATGAATAGAAGAAATTGATTAAGGTACACCCTTACACCGTGCAAATTGTCCATGACTATTTTCATTAATTTTTCTCTTACATCCTATGTGTATTTAAGCGATGGATATTTATGTGTCCTGGTGCAGAAGTTGTCAACAGCTTGTTTTGAGTTTTCTTTTAATTCTTGAAGCTCTTATTGGGTCAAATGAAGTGCACGAACATGGTGATGGACAATATGCACGGTAATACTCATGGACCCCACTGTACAAAAGAGCAAGCATACCTTGGGCACAAATTGAATTCGCTTAAATATATAAGCACTGAAACCCATAGATCAGCAAAATATTTAAACCGTCTTATTATTATGAAGAATCCGTTAGCGTGTATTTTTTGCTGTTGTTAGATTTTTATTCTTGCATGTAAGTTTTTCTTAGTAATATTTCTTTCTTTCCAATTCATTTTAATTTTTATATTTTTCTTTTTTTCATTATTCATTTATCAATTTAATTAAATATTTTCATGTTTACCCTTTCCGTAGACACCCAAATGACAGCCTTGCTTCCACGAAGCACACCCTCGTCATCATTGTGCAGACTATCGAAGCTATGGCGTCTGGAATCACAGGCATTATCTATGTAGCGGTTTGTTTTGTATCGTCAATAGTGTTCGTGACTGTCTCTTCATCAAGTTCATCTTAACACCATTATTGCGATTAGCCGAAAGGGTAGAAAAGAGACGTAAATGAAAACCCATTACATCAATCATAACGTACCCAACCAGAAATCGTTATCACTCCCTTCCAAAGGTAAAATTTAAATTAACACACAATTAAAAATTTTGATTTCGATTACGATACAATTACCGCATGTATTATGTATGTCTGTGAGTGTATATACACTCCTCACAAAAAGTTTTGAATATTGTCATATTAGGCAATACGTGGATAGGCAAGATCTTGGAATTCAACAACACATTGTATCTGTCTGCTGCACGTTCTCGCGTTTTCGCTGACATATGCCATCTTGTCTATCATCTATCGTCTAATCGTCGTCGCCTTGTAATCAAGGGGTCACGGGTTCGATTCCCAGTGGAAACACATAGAGGTTAAAACTTAAACTTCAGGTTTAGTTCCGATTAGTCTTACTGGGTATAAAGTGGACTTAAAAAACACCAAACCACTCAATCAGTCAAAATCTATGGCCTAATGTAACAATATTGCAAACTTTTTGTAAGGAGTGTATATGTACACACATATATATGTAGAACACAATTTATGCATATTCACAACACATTTGTCTTTAACACATACTAATTCCAAATTGTGAAAGTAATGTAATATTCACAATGGACGCAAATTACAAAAAAGTGATACACATATTCTGTGTTTTTATCCTTTACCTGTTCCCATAAGCCAGGTTGTATTCCGTAGAAGCTATGTGAACGAATGCATTTCTAACTACACTAGCTTGTCAGCCATTCTGACGAGGAAAGAATGTATTTTGTCTTCCAATATCTAATCTCTGCAGCTTATCTTTGCAAACTCTAGTTATCTGTTCTTCAATAAATGAACTTTCAAAACTAGAATTCTTAATACTGTACGATTGCGATTAAGGGAGTCACTGCTGTCTAGACGGAATGGCGTCTGGCTGTCATGTTGGAGGCCAGGGTGTGATTTCTGATTTCGTGGAGGCAGACTTGAATCCATTCTCTTTCCTCAGGGAGAGATATCAAATTTTACGTGAGAAAGGTCATAGACAATACTAATGTTTCTAAATTACTCCTTGCATCTAATACATAATTAAATTAAATTGAGCATAAATTTCGAAAAGACTGCACAAGCACCTCACCACCATTCCAGAATCAGCTGAAAGAAATATATGTTAAAGAAGGACCACATGATAGATGTCCAAAAATAAAATATCCAATGGAGAAAGTTCACTTTCATCCACTACATCAGAGGGAGCGTTGTGATTCAAAAGTATCTCGCATACATCAACATGACCAGCGATAGCAGAAAAGTGCAAAGGTGTTTTCCAATCTTTTGTTCTGCGCGTCAAATCACTTGCATGTTCTATTAATCTGGAAACACAATTAGCGTTTCCTGAACTAGAAGCATAGTGAATTGCCGAACATCCATACTCATCAACGAAATTAACTTCGGCTCCAAATGTTATTAAATGTTGAATGCAATTCTCTGCGCCATGTTTTGAGCTGTAAAGTAGGGCATTGTTTAAAAGAATATCATATTGTGATAATAAGCGAATACATTCTACGTCATCCCGTGATGCAGAAATATCCACAATTCTTTCAAGAACTGTTTTGCCTTTGCAACAGAGATCCATTTCACCAAAACAGTGTTCCAGTAGCGCATATATACACTCAACATGACGGTATACAGCAGCAATATGCAATGGTTCTGAAAAACTGTTGATAAAATGATGAACACTTTGATTTCTCAATAGTTCCAGTAGGACACGAATATCACCACTTTGTGCAGCTAAATACAGAGGGGACTCTTTTTGTCCATGGGATATGGTTTCAAGGGTATCTTCTTTAAGGGAAAGAGATAAACAATTTTTAAATCCACTTGAATTTGCTAAGCGTATTGGATTCTTCAAACTACTGTTTCTATAAAATATGTTTGCATCCGCGTTCAGTAAACAAATAGTTTCGCCAGTGTGACATTTTTCAGCTGTAGAGTGTAGTGAAATGTCACATACATCTTTTAATGTGAATGATTTTCCACTTTCAGCATAAAATTTAATGGAACCATTCAAACCGCTAACTCCTACTAGAGGCAACACTGTTTTGTCATTTCTATTATAAAGCATTAATGAAGCTCCGCTATCATGTAATAGAGTAGCAATCGGAACATTGAAACTTTCCAATGAGGCACGAATTGACGAATTACCAGATTTATCCCATACGCTAACACTGATTCCGCATTCTATCAGCAATTGAACAAGTTTAGTATCACCATACGAAATTGCCTTGTACAAAACGTATGTACCCTTAAAACTGGAACTTTCGAATACCATTCCACAGTCAAGAAACAACAGCATACTAATATATGATCTACTATCTACGAGCCAGTCGATAACCTGACTATAATCAATCCTACATCCTCTTTCCACAAGCACTGCAGAACACTGTTTGTAGTCATTCATTACACAAATCTTGAGCGGCGTGTCACCCTTCTTGTTTATTTCGTCAAGAAATACACCGCTTCCCGAAGTCAGCACTTTAACACAGTTTTCCTGTCGTCGGAGACAAGCCAAGTGAAGAGGTGTGTCGCCGTTGCAATCAGTGTCATTTACAAGAGCTCCATTGATGAGAAGCACTTTAACACATTCCGCATGTCCAGACATGGCGGCCAGGTGTAAAGGTGAAAGACCATCTGTTGAATGCACATTGACACTTCCTCCAGCTTGCAGTAAGGCTCTAATACAATCTGCATTGCCTTTCTCAGCCGCCACGTGCATAGGTGTGTAACCGTCGACATCGTGTATGTTAATTTCACACTCAGCTTCTATCAACACATTCAAACAATCAGGTTCTCCTCTTGCAACTGCAAGATGCAGAGGTGTATTTTCCTTGTGATTTTTTGATTTTAGAATAGGTACAGCTGTATTGGCTATTGAAATTTCTCCTCTTCTAACTGGGAAGATGTACTCCTTAAATTTCGTAACCAAATTCCTGAAAAGAAAGTAAACTTTTACTTGAATTTTCATCAAGCCTATATTCAAGCAGACACATATAATTTGTGTCAGACTTAATCAATTGATTCGAACAGATGTTCTCGGTATACCAGCCAGGTTGAGACAACGTTAGCTTCCAACGTTTCGAGCGCATACAATGCTCTCATCTTCAGGGAATGTAAAAATGGAGACCGGTGTAGGGTTATATATATGTGTATATGACTTTGAAGGGGTGGAGTTTGGACACTGTTTACCTATTGGCTCTCTCTGGATCCTGGTGTTCTCATTGGCTGATGTCGTGTTTTACGGAGAAGTTGGTTTCAGGCGTGGCTGAGATGGAGTCCCACGTCCCTGTTGAGATTGGTGCTTTTCCGGGCCTCGGACTTGAAGAGACAGGATGTCTCAATCTTCGTTGCCTGGAAACGGGCGAAACGCCGCCTGAACAATTCGACACGGAATGAAGATCCATTTGACAATTGTTCGTCTACATGGTTTTACATTATGATGAGTTGCCTTTCTGCACCGAAAATTACATTCGGCCGATTTCCGTATTTTCCTCTCAACCCGTACTTGACACTGCGGAACTGATTACGGTAACCTCCACGCCTTCTACATTCGTCTGTCAGCGTAATCTACTCACAATAATCTGCAAAACCGTGCGCGATTTTAACAAGGAATGGCTATACCTTCAAGATGAGGGCTTCAAGACGCACACATCTATAGCAGTAGGCTCAGCTGCCAGGAACTATCGTAAGATACTTATTCGCTAGGTTCCTCGGGACTACTCAGAGGAAAGCATATTTTACGCCCTAAGAGAACTCGACTTCCACGTGGATACTGTTCGACGTCTAAAAGAAAGACCGTCACCTTCCAACAAGGGAGATCCGTCGGAAACCAACAATCGGGCTTGCAAAAACGTTTACCATTGGTTGTCGTCACATTACGACGTGCAGAATTGGACTCCGACCAGACCCTCCTCGGATATATTTGACCCCGTCTCCATCTCTAATTTCAAAATTAAGGTGCGAAAACTCCGACTCCAGCAGCTACTACAGTGCCACCAATGTCAACGTTTCGGACACGGAAAAAGATACTGTCAAATGGCCCCAGATGCGTTAAATGCTATCGGCGATATTGGATCACCGACTGCCCAAAGCGCTCACCGGAAATTCCAGTAAAGTGTGTCAACTGTGCTCGGTTGCACACTGCTAATTACAAGGGTTGTTTCTTGTATTTACGTTTATTACAGGCTTCCAGTGGATCCGGTCTCAAGAAGTGAGCTAGGACCACCAACATCCAGGAGAGGAATAAAATGTTTACTCTCCCGGTCTCCGCTCCTCCTATTAAACCAGCTCCGACCACCGAGTGCAGTTCAACCACGGAAGTCAGAAGCAAGTCCAACTTTGGCCGCACCTTCTCCCAGCCAATCACAGGCCTGTTCATCGAGACCGCCAAGTCAGAGAGCTGACAACTTGGAGGTACTACGTCGGCTGTTAAACATACTGCTGAATTCAGCTTTGCTTCAGCCACTACGCGTATTCGTGGAGGGACTACAGGCCCTCCAGCGCGCTAAGGATACGGATGACAGGCTTCGATTTCTTCAGGAGCTGATGTCTGCCATCTTATTTGGTTTTATGGTTTTTTGTTTGTGTTCGTCTTGGGTCGTCTTCGGAACAGCACATACGTTTCCTCCCTGCGACAGTTGCGGGAGTTATCCTGTCAAATCATGTGATGCCATCAGATAATCATGTAATTACAATGTAATGAGTAGTGAGATTTCAGAGAAATACATGAAACTGTTCAAAACCCAGTAATGACAACGAACGAAAACAAACATCCATTTTTACACTCCAGAAGATTTGAGCAATGTATGCTCTCGAAACGTTGGAACGCCGAGTTAACCTTGCTGGTAACCCGAGCACATCTATTCGAATCACGTCGCCAAGAAAGCTACAATTCATATTTCACCAATTGATTTAAAAAAAAAGGTAATATAATGGAAGTAACGTTAATAACTTACTGCAAGGTTTCATATATATTTTCCTACTTTTTAACCTAATCAGTCTGATGTTATTGATTGGCTATTTTGTGCATGTATCTTAACTCTCCTAGTTCTATTCAATCTTCATTGATGCACAGAATAGCTAATCAATATCACACTGATTAGGTTAAAAAGTAGAAAAATCCTGACCAATATTGTAAAGAAGAACACGAGAACATGAGGTGTCAGAATGGATGATATTCAAAGTAACGTCATCACGCAGTGCATTATGGCAAGAAACTGTCTTCTCACAGTGAGAAAATTTACAATATTTTATACGTACACATTCCTCATACGGTGATGATAATCTTACCTTAAATCACTTCGGCAAAGACCATACGCACAATGTTTTCAATGTAGGATTTGTGCGTTTGCTGGAAATATGGAGGCTGCCTGATTTCGCGCAATGTATTGTGTGGGAAGTTATTCGCTGAATATCATCCATTCAGACTTGCACATTTTAAATGACTATAAGTAAAGCAAATCAAATAATACAGTGAAAATGGTACGCAATGTTAAGACAAACAAGTTTTATTGATAAAAGATCGTACAGTACAGCTGTACGTAAAATTAATAAAATCAGTAAAATTCAGAGCGTGATTCATTTGTTGCACGGAGTATATCAAGTCTGTAAATCACTTTCCTTTCATAAGGCCTCCAATATCTGATAGCATCTCTCTTGTCATACGAAACGTGTACCAAAAATGTTATAAATGTGCACTGACTTAACTTTTTAAAAAGCGTGCATAAAGTGTTCCAAATGAGTACCTAAGCTCTAACGGTGTTATAAAAATGTACAATAAGTCTACTTTTAATGGTTTCTAAAATGGCCGTTCAGTACATCTCGTACCCATTTGGTATGGTTTCAGTGCAGATTTTGTACACAATTTTTAGAAGTAAGTGAACCAAAAGTATTCAAAAAGTGTACTTTCTTTTAGTGTGAAGGAAAATGACAAGTTTTACGCAGTACATTATGTTTTCTCATTTTGGTAAAATGTTCGCTTTCTCTGTGAAACGCCTTGCACTAAACTATTTCAACATGAAAACGTATTCAATGACGCAGTCATTTTCAGTTGATGACATTCACAATCGAAACGGCAAGTGCATCGCTTAGTCCGGCGTCTCTTGACTTTATTGAGTAGCAATCTTAGAACAAGCTAGCCATGCTGATTAATATTTGAATACGTTAAATTTCGACCTGTGTGGATTAGAGAGCAACACACATATCTTTGCCGTTGCGCAGATCCAAATTTTCGTTTCGTCTCCCTCTCTCTCAGCATCACGTGTTCTACCCTGCTGGACATCATTGAAAAGAATTGAATTGCGCTCCAGGTCACGGTTCACAGCGTTCGACAGGGACGGTAATGTGGCAGTATAGCATGACGTAGTGGTTGCTTCTTTTATGCAGTGCGCGTTTATTGGCTAGCTAATAACTAGTGTTGCTAACTGTATTAATGAAGCACTAATTATATCACGGAAGAAGAAAGGCAAAGTGGCGGTGGGTTTTGTTGAATTGAAAGCACCATATTTTTTTTTTTAAGTATTTGACTCGTTTGACGTTGTGTGCGTGTATTGCGTGTGTGTATGTGAAAGTGTATGTGTTTGGTTAATGAACGTTAAATTCCATAATGCCTCCAGTACTATTGTTCATAATTCATCACTTTAGAATTGCTCAAACGAAATAACTTTGTGGATGCATGAGAATTTCAACTCTCGACTCCCGCACGTGTTCTTGTAGAAATTGTATGACGGAAGCTGTTATTTTTGCTGCTAATGCGATGCATGTTGCTTTCTTTGTTAAAATTGGCATGCTGTGATGGGTGACAAGTTTATAACAAAGGAAACAGATTATTGTCTCGTGGCAATATATGAACTTCTTATTCTTCTTATTGTTGCGAAAGCTGGTATCATTTGTAAATATACGAGTACAACAAAGGCAGCCGACTGTCGCTCATCACAGAGGGGCAATAATACTGCTTAAGGAGTGTTTGTGGTCCAATTGTCGCGGTTTAACACATTTGCAAGTTATTAGTTCTCAAACGAGTGGTAGTGTCAGTCGTGTATCAATCACTCACATATCGTTTCAGTTTCAGTACCAGTGTGGACGGGCTTTTTGGGAGTGAACAGTTAAAATGGCACCAGGTCCATTAATCCAATGGAATTTTCTTTTTTACTTTATTTTAAATCACACAAATAATGAATCACTATGAAGACGTCTTCTTTGCATCATTTTAGGTAATTTTACGCATGTGTTAGTCCATATTTAGCGAAGTTTTAGTCCATATATATGTACAGTCACGGACACTACTGAATTGTAACGAATCCATTGAAAGTTAATGAGATTGTTACAACCCAGAACTGTCCGTGACTGTACATATCAATCCCACCTCTGGTTACAATGCATGGCATTCAAAACTTAACATTAGATAGAGCTGATTTCTGTAACAGCTGTGCCTCGGCGCACTGTAGCGATTTCTCCATCGAACCTATTAGCAACACTGGTTCTGGCGTTGTGCTTCTTCGATCGCTGCAGAAACTGGTGGGTTACACTATACGTCCGGGATTATTTTTAAAGCGATGCTAACAATACCTAAATGCACACCACGCCCCTGATGAAATCAAAGATAGAACATCAAACTACTGTGTAATGCTCAAGTGCTTGTAATACCTATTGTTTTGAAAAGCTCTCGAGCATGATATCCTATCGTTGAATGATAAGCTGTTATACTGAAGGACCCTGGCCTCCCCGATGGCGTAGTGATTGCGTCGCCTTGTAACTAAGGGGCCCTGTGTTCGATACTCACTGGAGGGACTGTAGGTCCAGTCCCGATTAGCCATACTGAGCAAAAAGTGGACGTAAAACGCAAAATCAATTAATCAAATAAACCCCCGCACGATACTTTTAATCGCGTGGGCCATAATTAGAATCTTGTGAAGAAGTTTCTACACCAGATTATAAGTGAACGTAAGCCAAGCAAGGTTTTCTCCGCCAACTAGTAGTGTCCTATCTTTCCGATGTGAACATTCCGAGTGCAGTCAACTGCTTTAGCCGAATAATAATAATAATAATAATAACAATACATCTGATTGCGACGCGAGAGATCCGGGTTCGATTCCCACGGAGGGTGATCTAAGGTCGGAATTTTTCCGGCCGCGTCTCCACATAAAGCGCCTCTGAGGCTCATCCAGCCTCAAAGAAATGGGAACCTGGAGAGGGGGGCGTAAAGGCGGCCAGAGCGTGGTGCTGATCACACCATCTCCAATCTGGCAGAGATCGAGAATGAGTGTGGCTTTACCCCCACATCCCATAAATTTGCCTCAATGGCACGGTTGATACGTTCTAATATTTATGTACGCATTGTATTATTATACTATTAATATTAACTTAATAATACTCAGCGGTGAACGATGAGACTCGGTGAAGTACACAGACTCCTCTCAGGTACAGGGATAGTGTTAGGCAAAGACAATATTCACAGCACAGAGAAATAAAACCACATTACTGCAGTATGTATAAACTGAAAGGTTTTATTCTTTATTTATTGGAATTATAATGCAAATATACTTGAGACAAAGGCGAGGATTTCGCTTTGTCGATGAATTGACTCAACTAAAACGCATAAACTCAATGCGTGGCTATCGGCAAGTCTATGATCACATAGACCTAGCTTGCGCCCCGAACTACCTCACCAAGAGATATGCAATGATAACTGAGCAATTATTTGCTCTTTAGCCTTTTATTTCCAAATTAATCCTTAGGCTAACTTTATTATTTGACGTAGAATGGTTGCAATATAGTGCATATCATCAATTCATGGCTATCGGCGTACCTATAATCACATAGGCCTAGCTTGCGCCCCGAACTACCATACCAGGATGTATGCACAACACCGAGGAGTTGTTTTTAAGTTTAAAAGCTTCGTCGTGGCGAAAAAGTGTGATATTTCTTACGCGATATCCTCTCTTTTATACTATTTCGAGAACACAGATTCAAGTACAGATGAATCACTCACTATTTACAAAAAGATTCTACCAACAAAACAAAACTGACATCTATGCATGTTTAGAAATACAAATTCGTATAGTGCACTCTCTCAAACAAAGATACATTAAATTACCCATAATGTAGCATAAAATATAATAAACAATAAACAAAAGATATAAATTACAAACAAGGTGCATTATTACATATAATAACAAAGAAATTACGCTTTCCTTCACAAAAATAAATACATTAGTGACATATTTTCTACTGGTGACGTCATATAAAAATGTGGATCATATCACGGTGCATTATGCACGGGTAACTTCACCTTTAACCTTATATTATATGTACAGGGTGCTCGGAAATTCCCCGTAACAAACTCCTAGGGCTAGTAGAGGGGACTGAGTGGAGGAGTAGTAACTCATGTCCGGACACGTACCGTTTCCGTGCTACAACCATGACGATGTGTCGGATTTGCTTGTGTTGGCATTCAACTAGGTAGGCAGTACATGACGTCAGAATATCACCTGATGACCTAAAGTGTAATCAATTATTACAACCATGTTAAGTGAGGTGTTACGTAAGGTACAGAAGTGAATGACATATGACTCAGTACATAGTACAAACAATTTTCTTTGGAACAATGCCAAGGGAACATAAAAGAAACGTACTACGTATTCATTGATCACAATAACGCTTGTGTCGACAGTGAAACGCAACAATTCGTTTCTGTCTTCTGCACTGGATGTGTCGCATACGGCACTACTCAACTACAACAGTGGCTCGATGTGACGACCACCAACGTCGTTGCACATATGGTACCGACGAATCATGTTCCGGTACACTCGCTCCATCACACCTCGTGTCCCGTCAATCTCTTGTGCAGCGACCATAACTCGTGCCAGCAGTTCTTCCTCTGTCTCTACAGGAGTCTTGTGCACCATACTCTTCATACGACCCCACAAGAAATAGTCCAATGGCGTTAAATACGTCTATCGTGAGGGCTACGCGGTTAGAACACCTCTTCCTATCCGTCTTTGTCCGAATCTTCGGGTAAGATGTCTCCGAACGTCACGTGTAAAGTGAGGCGGTGCGTCATCGTTCTGAAACCACAGATCCTGATGGACGTTCAATGGCACAGCATCCAAGAACAGGGCCAATACTTCCTGTAGGAATATCAAGTACGCGGCACCCGTTAGCCTGGCTGCAAGAAGGTACCGCTCGATCACATGACTGTCCAGAATACCTGCCCACACATTGATAGTAAATCTGTGCTGGAATTTCCGGACATGCGTCGCATGAGGGTTTTCGTCTGCACAGACATGGCTGTTTCGAGAATTGAGAACACACTCCCTAGTGAATTTTCATTCATCTGTGAACAGAACTCGACGTGGAAACTGGGGCTCCTCGATGCTGCGGTGCACAAACCACGTGCAGAAGTTAACACGTGGTACAAAATCGGCTGGTGTCAAAGCCTGTACCCTTTGGTGGTGGTAAGGATGTATTTGTTGCTCATGCAAAACCTCCCACAAGATGCTGCGAGAAACACCCATTTCAATTGTTTGCATCGTTGTTGACGGGTCCTGTGCAGTACAGCCTCTTCCAATTCGGGCGTGTAGCGTCTCTTTGGAGCACCACAGTCCTTCCTGTCGGCGGTGAAGTTACCTCGTTCTCGGAGCCGTTGCGTAATGCTGGCAAAAAGAGTATGGGTTGGAGTCGCACGTTGTGGATAACACTCTTGATACAGGCGACGAGTTGCTCTTCAATTCCCTTCTGTTGCCCCATACACAAGGATTATGTCCGTGTATTCTGCAAACGTGTACTCAACCATGTTCATCGGAGACGCAGAGGCACGTGGATGGGGCTCCAGGCAGGATACCGCGGCAGGGTAGACGTCACGTGCCATCAGGTGATCTTCTGACGTCAAGTACTGCCTACCCGGTTGCATACCAACACAGGCACATCCGACACATTGTCATGGTTGTAGCATGGAAACGGTACGTTTCCGGACATGGGTTCCTATTCCAAATATTGTCTACTCAGTCCCCTCTACTAGCCCTAGAAGTTTGTAAGGGGGATTTCCGGGCACCCTATATAGACACAAACACGCACATATTGTTACACACTTTGTTAATATTAACACGAACATACATTCACATTGCATGTATATATTGGTACATTCCATGTGAAAGTGCCCCTGAACCTAAATTTTTAAAATTAAATGCAATGCTGTGACTTTATCCTTGTGAAACAACAACAAGATATTTAACATATTACTCGTTTATTTTATTTTTTTAAAATTTATTTTTGTTTTGTATTGTGTTCCACCCGTTACACCAAAACACAATTAATTTCTCCTTTTTCTGTTACTTTCCCATTCAACTCCACTAGAATATTCAAATGTAAAAATACCTTCCCTCTTTCTCATAAATACAAGTAATTTATTTTTCATCATTGGAAAATTCAGATATTAAAATAAACTGTCTTATTAAGTAGAGAGGCGGTGTTTTATTTGTCCCTCCCGTGACACAAACGTTCACTGATAACTATAGATCAGGGAAAGTAGGTTAAGAGTAGTTATCTAATCTAATATATAAAAATGGATGTATGAGTGTATGTATGTGTATTTGTTCCACCATAACTCTCGAACGTCTGGAGCGATTTCAACCAAACTTGGAACACCTATCACTTGCAATCTCGAAAGAAATACTGTTGGGGTAAGACACCCATCGCACCTTTCGGGGTGTGGGTTTAGAGGGGGTGACATGTAAAAATAATCGAAAACGACCGATATTAGTGTGGAATCCATAGTTTTCAGGGCAGCCGAGATGAATATTGACACTCCCAATGCCGTTCAACACCAAGTTCATTACACTATTGTTAGAATTCATTATATTCCTGTCTAACAGAAGATTGGGATAAATAAATATCCGTGCAACGCCGAGTAATCAGCTAGTGTGTAATAAAAAGCATACAGTTATTTAATTCATTGCACAGAAAGTAAGAAAAATGTTGCTTAACTACCAGTAGTAATGCCAAAGATGTAATCTGGGTGTCCCACCCATGACAATGCTATGTCGCTTAGCCTAAATTTCTCTATTACTGTAATTTCGAAAAATGTCTAATTTAACTAATCTATTCTTGAATCCTCTTTAACAATAGCTATCTTTGCATTCTTCCACGTTTGTCAGCCTGTTGAGAAAGGCACAGAGTGGAAGCTCGAGGAAATAACGACAGTTGCGAAAAATTAACAGTACTTGAGTGAAAAATATTGGCACATGGTCCGAGCTATTCTTTATCTGAAGTGCTCATTATTTAGATGATTGGACTGTAATGGAAATGTATCAACTTACACAAGGGACACAATGAAGTTGGCAGTGTTTGGGTAATTTCGTTTACACTTCGTAGCGTACCTCTCATTTTCGAGTTACGCTTAGCCATATAGCAGGCATAATGCATTTTCCAGTTATTGCAGAGATAAAAAGTGGGGTAGACGGAGAAAAGTAGGAGCTTAGGTGGACACCATGCAAGTTGAATCTTGAACAGGACAGTCGGGGTTTTGGAGTTTGAGAGGAGAGTTGTGGGTTTTGAATTTGGGAAGGCGGTGTGATCTCTGAAAAAGAGAGTCTAGCGAGAGTCTGACAGCGAACGAGACAGATTTAGTTTGAAAGTAAGTCGATCTTTATTATGGAAGGCGAACGCCATTTCGAAAGTTTGTTCGGGAGAGAAGTGCAGAGAAGTTAAGAGGCAGTTCTAAGAGACTAACGACAGCGTGTGTGTGAGAGTTAACTTTGAAACTCTTACTGATCATCTCTTCGAGAACGAGACAGGTAATATGCTTTTCTCTCAAGCCAACATTGCCAATGCAGTGTTAAGGTCATTTTAACCTGAATACGTGTGAGTTGCAATTCATTTAAAAGGTGGTGTTGTTTAAGTTTATCTAGGTACCTCCGCAGATGAAGGATGCAGCAAAGCGAGTGCTTCCGAGCTACAGCTTCTCCAAATGGTAAGACACCGAACCTGGAAGGTTATTTACGACCTGTAGAGGTCAATCTTGAAGGCCCTTTAGGACGTATTGTCTCTAACGGACGAGATACATACAAATAAGTTGCCGTATCTGAATGAGATCATATAAATGATTCCACCAGGTTTCAAAATAGAAATCCAATAATAATTATAATAATAATAAGGAAGAGGAGCTGTAATGACAGGATAGTTTCGTCGCTCAAACTGCGACATCAATATTTCTGTAATGAAACATATTGTAAAACTAAAAAAAAATATTCAGACGTTTATATTCATGAAATCAGAAAGAGTGACTTCTCCACTTGTACTGTATCCAAGATGGCTACATGCGTGGGCTTTGGAGGACGAGATTGTGGGCCTCTTGCCACGCGTGTCCTTTAAAGGTAATATAAGGAAGGAATGGAATTTAATCTTAGTTGTTTGAAGCATAGGTTAATAAAGTACAGTGCTTACAGAATTATTTGGGGGTCATAGTATTAGTACAGCTATATAGATTTGAATTGTTGGGATTATATTACTTTTTTTAAAAAAAAAAACGCTTGAATTTACTGGGGCAATGTTCTAAGTATCCAATCTCGCCTTGTATTTTGTGGATATACAGCGGTTTAAAGTAAACCTACTGAACACCACTTTAAATTCTTTAGGGTTTAAGTTTTGGGATGTAGTTTTTGTTTCCGTTCAACACCACGCTCAGATATTTTAACCAGGACTAGCCCTACAGTTAAAAGTTGGATCTGAAAACCTAAGTGCTTCCACCGGGTATCGAACCCGGGTCCCATTGAATACAAGGCGACGACGTTACCACTCGGGGAGGCCTAAAGATAGTTTCTAGATTTGAACAAAATCACTTAAGGGTGGTGAAAAGTTTGCCAATTACACACGCGCGCGCATGCATTTAACATATATGAATAAATAAATCCTCACTTACATAATGGTGCCTTTGAATACTGACTGACCACCACATCAATCCTTGCGTTGCATCTTTCCACTGTTTTAATGAGGACAAATCATCGAAATCAGCGAAAGTGTTAAGATTCAAGGAGCCACTTTCAGTGTGCTTTCATTATTTGCAGATAAGATAACTTTCAAAGTTCATTTCGTAAACATTTATCTCCTATTCAGAATATATTCTCTATCTAATTTATATAATTTAACCTTATACACAATATAATCTTGTTTACTTGCAGTGGTACAGGAACGTTTCTGAATTAGGGGCTTCAAACCGTCATATTTAACAGGGCGATTCAAAAGTCCGGCATCACAAGACAACTCGGGTATTAATGCAGATAGCGAAACTTGGAAAGAATGGAAAGCTGTCAGAAATATGTGGTTTTCCATCCGATAAGCTATAATTTCCACCGTACAATACACCGCTCAGGCTCTACACTGGTATAACATTCAATAAGAACGGAAAAGCCTTATTGCTGCATGCTTCACATTCTTCTTCTTCTTCTTCTATGTCACTCCGGTCCTTATTAGGTCCAAGGCTTCCCCAATCCCACTCTTCCATCCCGTCCTATCCTCTTCCAGTTTCTAGTTATCAATAGCACTGATAAACAAGCCGTAGATATCTGACATGATGTTGACATTTTCTAATACAGTTTTTCATGCTGATTTCAAATCTAAAAGCCGTTTTGCATTATCACGTCAGGTTTTGAAGATATCGACAAAATTTTATTTTTCATGGAATACTGTTCCTCAAAAAAAAAATCGTCGTTTTTAGTTATTTTTCGTGCAACACCGAAATTTTTTTCGTCGTTTGTGTACACAGTTATACTTAATGTAATACGTTGAAATATTTTCGAGATTGCATTACTATACTTTCATTTGTTTCTTTTTTATTTTGAGTGACAGTAGATTATGGCGTCCAGAGGTTGCATAAATTCACCAGATCTGTTTTGCTACGTGTGCGGCTATCTAACAGAAATCCCATCGGAAGACTTTTACACCGTTTCTGAAGAAAGCATATGAACTATACTTTGATTCAAAGGTAGATAGTGGTAAGTTGTGGACACCACAGTTCATATGTTTGACATGTGCACGCAACTTGCTCGGTTGAATAAGGAAGGCGAAGAAGTACTGCTGCTTCATCTGCGAGTGGGATAGCAGAGATAGGAAGCACCACTACATAAAGAATTGAATTTGAATTTGAATTTAAAATTTTGGGTGCGTCAGCACTAAGGCTATTTTGCACCCGTCACATTATTCGGGGTCCAACCCCTTATCGTTACAAATAACAACTCTAACGTTGCATAACTAAAAGCATAAAATATAAAATATTAAAATATTCTGACTTTCGTTAAAAGCTGAGGCTGTAAAGGAGCACTCAGCACAAATAAGGACAAAACACAGGACAACACAAACAAAATTATACAGGCCATCGAGCCAGTCGCCAGAGCCTCGTTAGTCTGCAGTCCAGGGTGTACTACGTGGAAGTGAGATTGACTATTGGGTGCACTACGTGGAAGAAGCGCCCCATACACCCCACTACATAAAGAAGAATTGGCTGATCAGAGATAGAATCCAGCCATGAAGTAAAAACGTCCTTCGTGTGCCGTTGGTTGAGAGTGAAAAAGTTACCATGCCACCGCTTCATTTCAAGCTGGGACTCGAAGAATTTCGTGAAGGCACTAGACAACGACTCAGAAGCTTTTCGGTACCTGTGCAAGAAGTTTCCGGAGTTGAGTTATGCGAAAGTGAAAGAAGGTGTGTTCATAGGTCCACAAATAAGGAAGATCATTGCTGAAAGCCACTTCCAAGACTTAGTGGGTGGCACTGAAAGAGATGCATGGGTGGCATTCAAGTCAGTCCTAGCCAATTTCCTTGGAAATTATAAATCTGCTGACTATGTGAATGTTGTGCAGAAGTGCATTAGTGCGTGCAGAAGTGCATTAGTGCGCACAGAAGGCAGCTGGGTTGCAACATGTCCCTCAAAATTCATCTCACATCTTGACTTCTTCCCCGAGAACCTAGGTTCCGTCAGCGACAAACATGGTGAACATTTTCGGTGATGGAATCACGCTATCAGTGTCGATGGAGTGGAGCAATGTAGGCGGACTATTGTGGGACGCTTCAGCACGACATGCCAAATGCTCAGCACAAACGCAACTCTTCAGCCAAGAAATTCAAACCAAACACCTTAAGTTAAGGAAGTATTTTCGATATGTATGTATTTTATATGTGTATTATATCTTCAACTAGATGTTACTATATAGTATATATGTTATGTGATGCATTTGCATTATTTTCTTAGCTAAAGCCATGTTCAATAGTACTGTATGTAACAAAAAGTGCTCTAGTGAAACCTATGTCTGTGAGTTGTTTGCTTTGATACAATGTTAAACATGTATAAATGGTTGATGTCGTATATCTTAAGAATGGTGGGTGTTACAGACAAATGGTTTGCATATTTTGAATCAGCATGTTTCAATTATCTTAGAACGTTTGTTGGATACCAAGATATCCGCCGAAATTATTTTTTTGTTAATCAGTGTAGTTGGACTGCATCTGCTCCAACCGCTTCTTCCCATCTGTTTCTGGGTCTCCCCACTTCCTTGCATCATCTTCTTGGGGATTCGGCTGTCATCCATCCTGATTACATGTCCTTCCCACTCTAACCTTTTAGCTCTTATATAAGCTGAGATGGGTACATCTTTGTAAAGTTCAAATAATTTCTGATTGGTTCTCACGGGTGCTGTACTTCCATTATGGGTTGGAATAATGACGTAAACTGCTGAAGTATTTTTCAAGCCGATGAAAGTTCAAAGCAACTACGACGGATGGGAGTGTAGTGGCGTGACCACAAGGACAGGGGGACCTTACCCTCTGAACCTTGGATGGAAATCAATTCTGGGGGGAGGGGCAAGGTAGCAAACATTGAAGTAAAATAAAGCAAGACTAGGAGGACAAAAGGGTACTCAAGATAGTATTAGTTTTCACGTCTATCTTGCATTATTTCTTCCTGACGGTCAAGAGAACCTGTAGGAGGCACAGAGGTCAATTGCCCCCTCGATTTCAAATTTTATCGGAAGTTGGCGCCGGGCGCCGAACAATCTAAATGAAAAAAAAAATTAAAAGAGAATGCTATTGCGACCATGATTTTTTTGTACCCTATTAAGTCAATATTGTTTCCAGTTCTCAAAACTTTAGATCTAAAAATTTTCTTACTCGCTTCGCTCGCAATTTCATTATCAGTAATGCATTGTAAATTACCAGAGAGAGAAGTAGGCAAAATAATGCAGACATTTGAGGGACAATTTATATAAGTTTTGCTCTTGGTTTGTTTTGGGCGGATGAATTGAGTTAGGGGAAAGTCGTACAGTACGGGCCACCTTAAGCTTATTGATTATAACTGATAAAGGATTAGGATATAGTCGGATTGAACATAGTAATATGATACCTCAATGCACACTTTAAGGAACACGGGTTTAATTTTTCTGAAATGTTTTCAGAACTACAAGATACATACAAAAAACGCAAAGCTGAATTTTCAATGAGTGGAAAAATTGTCGTCCAGTATCGGCCAGTCAATATTTTAATTTCAGGTGGTGGTAACTATTGATAAATGCTTCAGATTTGAGAAGAAACTGTGATCCATGTGTACAAAAGTATGGTAGTTAACAAATGTGGAAATAAAGTCCTTTAAGGCAGAGTTGAAATCACATTTTTACAATAGTCACAAAAATACAAAATATTTCCTTGGTCTAAGCATTCAATATTTGTCAAAATCCACATTCGGTACACTGAGCCCAATCTTCCTCAAATAAATCTAGACAAATTATGCATTGTGCAGTTTCTACGTTGTCTTTTGAATTTTGAATTTGAATTTAAAATTTTGGGTGCGTCAGCACTAAGGCTATTTTGCACCCGTCACACTATACGGGGTCCAGCCTCTTATCGTTACAAATAACAACTCTAACGTTGCAGAACTAAAATCATAAAATATTAAAATCTTCTGACTTTCATTAAAAGCTGAGGCTGTAAAGGGGCACTCAGCACACATAAGGACAAAAGAACAGGACAATACAAACAAAATTATACTGGCCATGGGGCCAGTCGCCAGAGCCTCGTTAGTCTTCAGTCCAGGGTGTACTAACGTGGAAGTGAGGTTGACATTTGGGTGTACTACGTGGAAGGTCACCCCTTACACCCCTACAGTTGTCTTCTTTGTCTTCTTATTTACTGAGGGGCATAAACTTATTGTCCAAGTCTTTCATATACGAAAGTATATGAGGTGTCAGGTGTCAGGTCCACATTCATACCACGTTGAATTGCTCTCAGTCTATCTCCTAGCTACTTGTCTTGCTGTCATTTTGTTTGTCATTACCTCATTTACTGCTTCTTTCATGACCTCTTCAGTCCATTCACCTCTTATGTTGCCCTCCTCGTCTGCCATCTTACTCTGAAAACAAAGCAAGCAGGACTGCAGTAGGTGCGTACGAAATTCTCTGTGGCCGATACTGTACGATCATTAGGTGGTAATAAAAGTTCCGATTACAGTTTGTTTATACTCAATTTGTTAAACTATTTACAGGTTTTCGTATCCTTATAGAATACCGATAAACTGAATATGACAATAGAATCAAACACTTACCTCGAACATGAATACCAGGGCCCCAGAAATAACTTCTCTCACGCAGCCACTTCACTCTCCACAGTAACACAGGCACAGCTCTCACAATACTGCGTGAAAGCGGGTGACCCCGAACTATAGCGCATACGAATACATACCCTTCCCTCCTACTCTCGTGAACTACTGCTATGTAGCGTCAAATATCCGAACTAGCAATTGGCCGATACTGTAGGACGGCCGGTACTGTACGACTCTCCCCTATGTAATATGAATTGATTATGAATATATTTAAAATATGTATATATATATATATATATATATATATATATATATACACACACATTTACACACAGACACATGCATATCAATGCAATAAAATTAAAACGGTGAGATAAAATAAGGATTTTCTTTCCCGACTGAGCTTTCATCAAGACTTTTGCCCCCCACCCCTAATCAGAGGGTTTGCGCACGCCTATGACTATTCGTACGTGGTGCAGGGATGAATATCCTATGTATGTATGACTCTGTACAACAAGTAATACTTTGTATTAATCAATATACAAAGACTGATGTATCATTAACTTCTTTAATTAAGGCAATGTGGCTAAGGTGAAAATTTGATCGAAACACTTGACAATTTTTTTGACAGTTTGAAAAAAATAATGTCTGGAGATTTACTTTCAGTTGCTACCATAGACTCATATGTGAACTCGCATAACTTATCGGTTTAAAGAGATCATCCACGGTCACATATGTTTAAAAGCTAACGAAACATATTCTTACACAATAGCCTTGAACAAAATATTCTAATATTAGTTCTGAACTTCCAAATTAAGACAAGCACTACAGACAACAAAAAGAATAATAAGATGTTAAATAACAGGAGTTGCAGTGTTTCGTTATCATTTGCATGTGCACGCCACCAATTACTTTCATCTGTCCCTGAAGATTGTCCTGGTAACATTTCCTTCACGTTAAATTCAATTTTCGACTCGCACACGTGAAATTCAGTCCAAGGTTTATTTGCGAACTTCTCAGGCGACGCACACTTTGGTATTTGTGGACTGTCTAAACCGAACTCAAAATACCAGTCCCTCAACTTCTTCAGTTCACAATCACAATACCAGGGGTTTGATGATAAGTCCAATTCGAGAAGATCTGTCATAATTTCCACGGATGCAACACTGAAACTCCTAAGTTGGTTTCCTTTGAGGTTTAAATCTCGTAGGGTCAAATTACGGAATGCAGATTTTGGAATGTTCCTGAGTTTACATTGGCTCAAATCAAGTTTTGACAGGTAAGGAACTCCGTACAAAATGGGAACATCTTCCTGTAGTTCTAACTCAAGGTTGATCTTCAGGGAAAGTATGGTTAACCTTTTGTTGGCAATAAAACTTAGAGGGTGTAAACGCTTCAAGTTGTTGTTCGACAAATCTACTTCCACCAGTCTGTCTAAACCTCTGAAAGCCCCAGGTTGGACTTCAAGCATCATATTGTCAGCGAGGAAAACATGAGCAACTTCCAATACCTTCGCATCAATGAATGAATTGTTGAAGAGGGTAGCAATATTGTTCCCCTCCATGTGGAGAACTTGAGTGTCTTCATACAGAGTGCTTGGAATCCTAATAAAATTAGACTCTCTGCAGTCAGCAGTCTGTTTTCTGTGTGCCACATAGCACTCACATCTTCCTTCACAAACACCTCCTTCCTTTGATATGCCAACCAATCCAGCCAAAACCAAGAGTTTGCACAACCACTTACAATAAGCATTCATGATGCAGGAAGTTCGCAAATTCCAAGAGTCACTTCTTCGTCAAACATTATTTTTCTGGAAATAGAAAAATATATTTATGTTGTATGTCATCAACTAGAATGGCATAGCAACTTATCAATAAAATACACCATTTTTTGCACACTAAAAATATGCGTTTTTACAACTTTTTATGGTGAACACTTCCCCTAGACACATAGGTGTAATTTACGTAATTGTCTTGTTTGTTTGAGTGTGTTATAATCCACCTTATACACAGAATGACTAGTCGCGACTGGACATACAGTTTATAGTACAATCTGAACCACTGTGTGTCTCCACCAAGTATCGAACCAGAGAGTCCACCTTACATTATTGTCGAAAAGTAGTAGACAATAATATTTTTTTTAAATATCCATTTTAATAAAAAGCATTCATTTGCATGTAAATCCTTAGCTATCAGATTGATGTGCACAGGATACAGTTTTCTGTAAAATCCATTCTCTTAATGCTGAGCCGCCTCTACTCTAAGCCAAAAACAATATGAACTTAATTTGATTTGTGTTAGGTAGAATTTAACATTTTTATAAGAAATCATTTAGGAGTTATTTGGAATGACCTTACTATTTGCTTGGCAGCTATTTTTCAACATGGCGTACAATGTTCCAGTCGATTTTTTCTAACATTTGAGTACATTTCGTATGAGACCATGTTGATATTCTGCCATTCTTTATGATTTTTGGGTCATTTGAAAACATTTTCTACGATTTAGTACTTTGGTAGCCATTTTCTAATATGGCGGCCGAGGATCCTGTCGGATTTTTTAGACCTTTTAGGATGTTAGGAATTATAGCTTTCCTGGCGACGTGATTCAAACAAATGTTCTCGGGTTACCAGCCAGGTTAAATTGGAGTTTGCTTTCAACGTTTCGAGGGCATACATTGCTCTCGTCTTCAGGGAAAATTATGTTTAGGATGTTGTTTTGTTGAGGATACCATTCCACACACTCCCTTTACTATTTATTTCATTTTAATTTTGTCTGTTGTCATGACGAAATTCTAATTTTCTAGCGTAATAGTTGATGAGTATATCAAGAACATTTAAAGCAAAAAAGTTTATAAAACTTGATACTATTGACATAATTAAATAAATTATTTTAAAAAAGCTCTGGAATGACAAATTCGAAAGAAAAAACATATCTTATTTCGTAAAAATGAAGTTTTGTTGGTAGATAAGAGTTCACATAAGCTTAAATTTCAAATAGTTTCGCATACTAGTTGCAGATTGTGCAACACGCAATTTTCAATTACAAGGCAGCATATTTGATGTGAAAATGAACTGGATAGGTAGGAAGTAAAAGATTCAGTACACAAACTCTATGTGTGAAAAAGGAGGAAAATATTGTGCATATATAGACATAATATATGTGCTGAATAGATAAATGTAACTAATATATATTTCTTACCTTCTGCAGAAAGAGAAGCAGTTTTCAAAAGCACATCATACTTGTATGTTGATGCAAGTAGCAGAAATACTATATAAATTACTTATATGTCTTACGAGAACGAACATAAAACGTCCTTTCTTAGCTTCGATACATATCACGCCGTAAGTTATCTTCGTTAAATACGTTTATCTTTCGTGCTTAAAGATAAGTGTTCCAAGTGAGAGAATTTCGTGTAGGCGTTCTTAACGACTATGGAGTATATACCATTTATTGCTATTAATTGAATTTCAGGTTGCAAAATGTAACGTAGGTAGATCCACTAGAATGAATTGTACAGTGTGTTAACACAAACGTAAATGTTTACAAATTTGTATTAAAATGACATGCAAATAATTTCAAACCCTATCCCTTTATTATCTCTAGGTGGGTTTATGGCAATGCATTGTAAAGTTATGATATATATTTTTTTATACTTTTAGCTATGAATTGAAAGCTTGTTGTGGAATAAATGCTTATTGTATCCTCGTATATCGTTTTGAATTTCCAATTTTTTTTCGAAACAGCTTACTACACAATTTCTCAAATTCATTCCCAGATATAACACCGCCAACGTGTTTGTGTCTACATTCTTTTTGGCAGTAGAAAACAATAGAGTTCAATTTTTAGAGGCATCAGTTGAAGTTGTAAGACTTTAGAAGCCAGCAACTGGTAAAGCATAAACAACTAATGCCAATCGCTGGACAAGCTAATGCGCCAGTATCTGCCCAGGCTAGTGAAATCAAGTATGCTTGTCTTGACTGGCAACTGATGTTATCACTACCACCAATCCCGAAGTTCACGGCACTGACTGGCCTCGTCTAACAACCCTACAAGTGTACTCATACCAGTCGTCACTTTTAATGTTTTGAATTCAACTGGTTGCAACTTGTTCTAAACAGCAACATGTGGGCCATAGGCGTGGGCAGACCCTCTGATTAGGGTGTACAAAATCTTTGATGAAAATTCAGTCGGGAAAGAAAAACCTCGTCTTATCACTGTTCACCCATCTATGCAGTGATAAATATGTATATGCATAGATAATGCAGCAGCATAACGAATAAATGAATTGTCTCTGAAATGTGGAGCGCTCTTTTTTCTGCAAACAATTGTGTTCATACATGTAAGACAAAACTGTTTAGCAGCAAGAGTCTGAAGTGCTTAGTAGTTATAACTTCTCTCTCTGGTAATTTACAATGCAGTACATAAAACAATAAAATTAAGAGGGAAGCCAGCAAGAAAATTTTGCGGAATGTATTTTAATTATATCGAGGGAGGCAATAGTCTCTGTCTGGAATAAAAAATGCAAGAAAGATGTGAAAACTAATTCCATCTTAATTATCCTCTTGTCCTGCTATTCTTAAGATTCTAGCAGTCTTGCTTTGTTCTACCTCAATGTTTGCCCCCCTTGCCCCTTTAGAATTGATTTTCGTCCAAGGTTTTGGAGGGGCAATGCCTCTTGTGGTTTCAGCTTTCCCCCGTAGTTGCTTTGAGCTTTAATCGGCTTGTTTAATAACTACGATTAAGATTCCTCTCCACTAAATTTTGTGGCCGCGGTGGCTCAGTAGTCGACCTCCGTGGCGAAGTGGTTAGCAGAGCGCGCTACAACGCCAGGGGTTCTGGGTTCGAGTCCCGGGCAAGGCATGGGTATTTGTGTTTGTCCTGATGAAAAGAAACTGAGAAACTGTAAGAATTGAAAAGTGTAAAAAGTGAAATAAGTGTGAATGGTGGGGGATACCTCCGTGTAGGGGGTATTTCCTTTAAAAAAAAAAAAAAAAAAAAAAAGTCGGTAACGCGTCTGACTACCATGCTAAAGGTTCCGGGTTCGATCCCCGGCCGGTTCAAATCCGGGAACTTTTCTAACGATGGAAGCGGCCCCGGCGCCCACCCAGCGTCGAATAACATGGGTACCTGGGGAAACCTGGGGGGTAAAGGCGGTCAGGGGCGTGGTGCTGATCACATCACCCCCACTCACGACCGGATCAAGAAAGTGTGGGGCGTTACCCCCACACCCCCTATACGCCTCCATGGCGTGGTGCTAAGCACAGGGGAACACTTTACTTTTTTTTTTTTTTTTTTTACTCCACTAAATTTTTAGGTGAAAGTACAATAATGAATGAGGGACGTGGACGTCTGGAGGGGGCCAAGGATGGCCACACCTTCGGCAACACTATTATCGGGGTAATATGCCCCATGGAAAAATACCCTGCTTGTCCCTCCGCGGAAATATCTGCAATGGCCCCCTTGACCCCCCCCTCCCCCCCGTGCGAACGCCTATGCATGTGGCACATATTATTAGTGCAAGTAAGCATTCGTTGAATCATGGGTTTGTATTTCATATTGATTATGAACCTATATACTGAATACATTTAAAATGTTACATCAAGTAGAATATATTTGAAACTGCCTCACAAAACTCTGCATATTATCTTGTAAGATGTAGCAGAAGGAAAATTAGTTATGATTAACAACTTTGACCTTACGACACTTAGATAACAACTGATTACATACCATTAATAATATAAAAGAGATGAGATAAGAACAGCAATGTTATATAACGAAGAACTATTTGACTGTCAGAAATAAATTGCTCCGTGGACACTCATTGTCTCTCAAGTATGTGCGGGCCAGGCACTAATTGACAAGTATTTTTCGGGGTGGGAGTCTGAGCCAACAGTATTAGTAATAATATTAATAATAATAATAGGTGTTGATATTAATGCGTTAAAGAATTTACATATAATAATGTGTTTATTCGTATTGTATTCTTATTATTAAATGAATAGGTACAAATAAGATATGAGAATAGGGATATAAATGCACGTATTCATTATCTACCTTAGGTGAAGTTATGTAGTTAAGAATTCCAAAATTTGTATGAGAACAACCGTGCTGGCAAGGAAATTAACATCAAAGAAATACATATTTAGTGAATAATAAAAATGATGTTCGATATAGTTTACTAAAAGTGAAATTTCTTATGACACATGCCTTAGTTTTGGCAGTGCTGTTCAGATGAAAATTCACATGAAAATTATCTCTATAAACATCGTCATTGCGAATGGGTACGAAAATTACTTGCATTATCGCTATAGAAATTGTAATATTTGATTAGAAAAGAATCACAATTCTATAAAAAAGTCAATTTCATAAATCGCATGAGCATCAGATAATTAATGGCAATATGAGTTGAAATTTAAACATCTTGCATGGATTTCTTTAAACTATATACTATTAAACTAATAGATGAATGCAATGTAATTAAATTATGTAAATATATTTTAAAAATATTTTATTGAAGTACTGTTTTATGAAATTAAGCCCAAGAAGTGTTAAATGTTCGTAGTTATGGGATAAATATTCTACAAGTATGAAATATAAATATATTTATGTTTGGATTATTAATCTACATAATCAGTTTTTTAACTAGATGAGTTGAGTTTTAAGTCTATTTTGTGCACAGACAGGCTAATCGGAACTGGTTCTACAGTTTTTAGTTTCTTCCGAACCACTATGTACCTGCACCGTGGATCAAACCCAGGACCCTTTGATTACAAGGCGACGACTCCATACATCCAGGGACTCTATAGACGACGTTTTCAATACTCCATCTGAGAGACCATTCTAGTCGAGGTGATTCGTAGCAATAATATCTAAACAATTGAGATAGGATATGCTAAACAAAAAGACAACATTTTGAAAGAAAATCACCGAAAATTTATTAATTCATATATACTCCTCCGAATTCGATTTTGTCGGCGATTACAGAATTGCCTTATTTTATATTGCTAACAGTAAATTATTGTAAACATCATTGAAAGTACTAACCATATATGAACAATTAACGATAGCGTTTGCATTATATCATTATTTGAACCTTTGTCACGCTGGAAGGTTTTCGTGGTTACATCCAACGACAGAGTCGGTTCTATATTCTTCACACTTTCTGAGATGCAGATGTGAAATTCACTCCAAGACATACCAGCAAAGTTCTCAGGCGAAGAACAATGTGGAACTTGTGAACTATCAAAAGCGGAATTAAAGTACCACTCTTTCAGCTTCAACAGTTCACAATCACTGACCCATGGATTGGAAGACAGATCCAATTCCAGAAGGTCCTTCATGTTATTCAGAACTCCGATCCCCAATGCCACAAGTTGATTTCCTTTCAAATTCAAATCTCGTAGATTCAAGTCAGCAAACACACCTTGGTGGATGTTCTTGAGGTTGCAGTAACTTAAGTCAAGCTTTGTCAAAGATTTAGTACTTTGCAACAATGGAACTCCAGCTTCGAGATGCAATTCACGGTTCCATTTGAGGGACAGTGTGGTAAGTCTGCTGTTGGCGACAAAGGTTTGAGGATCTAAACGTCTCAAATAATTATTCGATAAATCAACTTCGACAAGATTTTCCAAACCGTTGAAGGCCCCAGGCTGCACTTCTACCATCATGTTGTCAGAGAGATACAAGTGAACAATGTGTACAAGATTAGCGTCAAGAAAACAATCTTTATAGAGGATCTGTACATTGTTCAACTCGAGGTGGAGTACTTGAATATCGTTACTTAATTTAGTGGGAATCTTAAGAAAATTTGAATCTTGGCAGTTGGCTATTAGTTTTCCATGTTCTTTAAAACATTCACATCTTCCTTCACAGTCTCCTTGCCCACTTGAAATGCATATGCAACCCATGCCAAGAGTTAAAAAGTACAACAACTGGAAAGCACTCATAATTTCTTTTTTCAACGCCTTTTAATACTCCTGAAATTAAGAGAAATGTAATTAGTTTTTTTTAAATTTAATCTCACGTATTACGCTACATCATAAAGTAAGACATTTTCAAGTGGATCATTATGGTAGTGAAAATACACTCCCAGGTACTTCCTTACATTTTGTTAGTATCAATTGTTTATCTTCTGTTACCTTTAGCCAATTCTGCAATCAAGACGAATGATGAATACAAGAAATTGATAAAGGTACACTCAAAATGGGACCCTTGCACCCTGACCTGATACCTTTGATGAGTCGACCACGAAACTTCCTCGTCCACCGAGAAGCCATATTGTATCAATATAGTATGCAGTAATGGTTCTCTTTCCTGGTCTTCTAGATATTTTATAATTGTCGAGTAAGGTCGCGCATAACGGTAGAGAAGGGGAGAAAGCGAGTGGGCGGAGCCAAGCAGTGAGGGCTGCTGCAAACGGCTGGTAGCTGCAACTGCGTTCCGCCTCCGTGCATCACTTCCAATTTCCCAAGTTCACCGATCGAGCCCTCTCGAGTCATCACGTGCAGAAACTTGTTTTCGTTTCCTTGCTCCAGAGATTCCCGATTTTCTATTCAAAAGCTCCGAAAGTATTATAACTTTCAACCTTCGTCTTGTTCAAAGAGAAAATTTGAAATCGCGGTCATTTTCAGGCGGATTCTTTACTGCTTTCATTTCAGAATTTTTATTTTCTCAAAATTTCGGGATGGGCTGTAGCCCCATCAGCTCCCCCCTCTGCGTACGCCACTGATGGGACACAATACGCTTCACTCAACTAAAAGCCAATTGCCAGGGCCTGGCTCTCAAAGGGCCATTGCGCCACGGAATACTTTACTTTAATTACTTTCTGCTACGCAATTAAAATACTTTTTAATTGACACAAAGATACTTTGTGCGGTGGGATCCATGAGTATTACCGCGCAAATTGTCCATGACTATTTTAATTAATTTTTCTCTTCCATCATATGTGTTTTTAAGAGATGGAGTTTTATGTATGATGATGCAGAAGTTGTCAACAGTTTTCCTCTAATTTTTGAAGCTCTTATTGGGTTACGAACACGGTGCTGGACAATTTGGACGGTAATACTCATGGACCCCAATGTACAAAAGAGCAAGCATACCCTGGGCACAAATTGAATTCGCTTAAATATGTAAGCACTGAAATCCATATATCAACATAACATTAAAACCGTCTTATTATTATGAAGAATGCGTTAGCGTGTATGTTTTGCTGTTGTTAGACTTTTATTCTTTTTCTTTGTAATATTTATTTATTTCCAATTCATTTTAATTTTATATTTTTCTTTTCTTCATTAATCATTTATCAATTTAATTAAATATTTTCATGTTTACCCTTTCCGTAGACACCCAAATGACAACCTTGCTTCCACGTAGCACACCCTCGTCATCATTTTGCAGACTATCGAAGCTCTGGCGTCTGGAATCACAGGCATTATCTATGTAGCGGTTTGTTTTGTACAGGGTGATTCTTTATGTAGTTTACAACTTCAATAAATTATAATTGTTTATTGGAACCACATATAGACTTGGTTTATATGTCATTATGCAGCAAAACACTTCAAGTTTTGACTCACGTAGTGTGTAGTTGCGGAGTTGATCACATGCGGCGCCAGCGGTCTATCGTTGAAAATGGCTTTCACTAAGTGCGTCTTCTGGTTCGAAGAAACACTCCACTCGACTTTTTTTGTGGGGGTTTGTGAAAGATAGGGTGTACACCTCTACCCTACCTCATAATCTTCATGAACTTCAAGATCGCATCACAACAGCCATCGCTAATGTTACCCCTGAAATGCTGGTTAATGTTTGGCAGGAAATAGACTTTCGTTGGGATGTGTCCAGGATGACCAACGGTGCACACATTGAACCATAACAGATTTCTAATAAAAAAGTTGAAGTGTTTTGCTGTATAATGACATATAAACCAAGTCTGTATGTGGTTCCAATAAATAATTATAAATTATTGAAGTTGTGAACTACATAAAGAATCACCCTGTCTTGTCAATAGTGTTCGTGACTGTCTCTTCATCAAGTTCATCTTACCACCATTATTGCGATTACCCGAAAGGGTAGAAAAGAGACGTAAATGAAAACCAATTACATCAATCATAACGTACCCAACCAGAAATCGTTATCACTCCCTTCCAAAGGTAAAATTTAAATTCACACACAATAAAAGAAAATTGATTTCGAATACGATACAATTACCGCATGTATTATGCGTGTCTGTGAGTGTATATACACTCCTCACAAAAAGTTTTGAATATTGTTGCATTAGGCAATACGTGGATAGGCAAGATCTTGGAATTCAACAACACATTGTATCTGTCTGCTGCACGTTCTCGAGTTTTCGCTGACATATGCCATCTTGTCTATCATCTATCGTCTAATCGTCATCGCCTTGTAATCAAGGGGTCCAGGGTTCGATCCCCGGTGGAGGCACATAGAGGTTTGGATCCCACTTTAAAACTCAGGTTCAGTCCCGATTAGCTTTACTGTGCATCAAGTAGACTTAAAAACACCAAATCAATCAATCAGTCAAAATCTATCGCTTAATATAACAATATTCCAAACTTTTGTGAGGAGTACACATATATAATATATGTATAACCCAATTTATTTAATAATCACAACATATTTGCCTCAAACACATACTAATTGCAAAATGTAAAAGTAATGTAATATTCACAATGGATGCAAATTACAAAAACATGATATTTGTGTTTTACCCCTTACCTGTTGTAGATAGGTAGCTTTCCCATTAGCCAGGTTACATTCCGTAGAAGCTATGTGAACGAATGCATTTCTAACTACACTAACTTGTCAGCCATTTTGACGAGGAAACAATGTATTTTGTCTTCCAATATCTAATCTCTGCAGCTTATCTTCGCAAACTCTAGTTATCTGTTCTTCAATAAAGGCACATTCAAAACTAGAATTGTTAATACTGTACGATTGCGATTAAGGGAGTCACTGATGTCTACACGGAATGGCGTCTGGCTGTCACTTGGGAGACCAGGGTTTGATTTCGTGGAGGCAGACTTGAATCCATCCTCTTTCCTCAAAAGGGAAAACAAATTTTGAATTAATTTCATGTCATGGACATGAAATTATAATAATAATAAAAACAATACTAATGTTTATAAACTACTCGTTGCCTCTAATACGTAATTAAATTAAATGAAGCGTAAATTTTGAAAAGATTGCACAAGCCAGTTACCACCTTTCCACAGCAAACTGTTGACTGACTAACCGTTAAAATAGCTGCAAGAAGTTGAAATTTGTTACACAAGAGAAGCTTATGTTACACCAGCTCTGCCGCTCTATACGTGTCCACTGTTGAGTTTGAATAAAATTGAATTTTATTATTAGTTAGCACTTATCAAAATCGACTATAATATAAATCCGTTCAAAATTTTGACTTTTAATTATAAAGAGGACTGAATCAGTATGTTCTAAGTTAAATTAAAGTGAACATGTTACACAAATTTCTTACCTGTTATTAGGAGGTTCTATTTCCGGAGGGGGATCCCCCCAGGCCCACCCCCTGAATTCATCACTGCCTGGAGGACTAATATCAAGAAGGAAATTTTAAATTTTTCTTGTGCTCACACACTCTTATAAGAGATGTTACCATACTCTCAGGTACAAAAGTACTCGAATCTTGATGTTGATCACATCACCTCCACCATGGTAGACATCAAGATGTTGTGGGGGCTCACATCCGTCTCTCCCATGTGCCTTAATGACACGATGCAATGCACAGAGAAAAGCTTTACTTTTTTAAAAGTGACAATTACATCTGTCAATATAAATTATATGTCTATAGCAGAAATAATAATTATTTTCCAATGATGTCATTGAAATTACAGATTGAAGAAACTATAACAAGATACAAGCTGCACGTAATGTGTATTGATGCAAATTCAATACGTAAATATATTCCTGCCTGTACAGGCTAGCTCTTTTCCCCCTGGGCCGCTTGGTTGAAGCCGAACAATAGGCGGTTGGGGACCAAGCCGTCCAGGGTTCGATGCCCGGCTGTACCTGCACGGTGCACATAAACAAATAGAAAAATACTATTGAGATTGGGGAAAAGGATGGGGTTGCATATGAAATTATAGCGGTTTAATTGGTGGACTGTGAGATGTGAATATGTATTATGTTGAGAATCTCTACATGATATGAGAACTGCAAGTCCACACCTTAATTTCAATTCCGGTCACACTTACTCCGATGTCCTGGCGCTTGTGTATTGATGTCTCCATTGTCTGTCGTTAGGGAACCTGGATCTTCCAACTGTCCGTGGTGTCAATCACACTGCCCTCCGGTGACGATTCCTACATATGTATCAGGCCGCGGAAGCACACGTCACAGTTCACATCCGTCTTCTGTACACTGACCAGTTAGTACATATATACTTTTATATGTAAAAAGATATAGTTTATCTTCTGAAGGAAACTATCCCGTTCATCGCAAAAATGTGGTAAATGCTATGCCCTCAGCATTGACGGACACTGACTTCTAGACACAGGATGTTCAGTATAACCATTTTTACACGGACTTTCAGCGCAACCTCTCGACAAAGACTTGTTAAGGCAAATCCTCAACACTTCTATCGCAGCTTCTCGACAACAGGCTGTCCGGCACAAGTTCTAGACACACACTTGTCACTTGAATTCTCAACTCCGACTCTTCACTTGCATTCTCAACACCGATGTCATCTGTCTAGCTTATAGACGCACACTGAACCGCCAAAATTCACCGTTGGATTAGGGTTTTTTGTCCATGTCCACTTTCTATTGGCTGACGTGGAGGAGGGGGTTGGTTGCAGGGAAGAATGGAAATATTTCACGTTGGGGAGACAAAGGGCTTCTGGGAGAGAAAGCGTAAATATAGCCGTCACCTTTTGTGGGCAAGGCAAATGACCTTTGCTTGGCTTCTCAGAAACTGACGGAGATTTGGAGTCGTGCTGAATGTTTGATAATAATAATAAATGTGGAAGATGATATATATTGATACTAGTGTGCACGTATTGGAATACGGGTACAAAGTGTCTCCAAAATATTACCGAACTGTAGTTGAAAAAGAAAACAGCTTTACAACTAAGCAATGAACAATAATAATTTTTGCCGCGTTAACCAAAGCAGGTCTTCCACAAAAATAATGCAAATAATATAATCTTACAATGTTTATTATGCAAAACACATAACTAAATAAGTCACAAGATTCAAAATAACGGACAATGGAAATCGTTACATCGAATCCCATGTTTAAAAATTCACAACAGATGCATACATTTAGTTCAGATGAAATAATATTATTTACTCGTGGATGTTCTGTATTCAAAAAGTATAAATTTACATGTAGTATAATACGAACGTAGTGCAGTATATTTAGGCATACAAATATATAAACTTAAAAATAATTGTCAGAAACAATTTGTGTACACAATATGCATATCTACCTAATGGATCCATGAGTATTTTCCTGCAAATTGTCCATCACCATGGTCGTGCACTTTATTTGACCCAATAAGAGCTTCAAGAATTAAAAGAAAACTCAAAACATAATTCCAATCCTTAAACCAGGAAAAACACCAGGATGTTCTAAAGATTATCGGCCAATAGCACTAGCGTCAAGCTTATCAAAAATGTATGAACATCTTATATTTAATAGAATTACTTGGTGGATTAAATATAACAATATATTACCAGAATATCAAATGGGATTCAGAAGAGAAATGGGGACAATAGATGTTTTGACTACACTTATTTTAGACATATGGTTGCCAATTGTTCGTCGCAAATTTTATATAGTTGTTTTTCTGGATCTTTCTATGCATATGATGCAGTCCTTATAGATTTGCTTGTTAAAAAACTAAAAAATATCAATCTTACTAAGCAACTTATTAAAAGTATAGTTGGATTATTACTACAGAGAAAAATTTATGTTCGTTACGGTCATCAACTTCCGAATGCTCGCATAACTAGTCAAGGACTTCCGCAATGTGCGGTGTTAAGTCCAACATTATTTGATTTGTATACTTATGATCTTGGTAAACAAGTATTGAAGTATGCTAGATTATTGCAACATGCAGATGATATTGTTATATACAAAAGCAGCAAGAATCTATCTGATGGTATAGAGAAAACACAACTGGCTTTAAACGAATTATGAACATGGTGTGATAACAATGGCATAAACATTAACGTAGAAAAATCATCTGTAATTGTGTTCCATAGAAAAAGATTACAAACTCCAGTTGTGTTCGACATTAATGGATCACACATAAAACAAACTAGGACACACAAATTTCTTGGTATTATGTTGGATGATAAATTGAAATGGAAAGCTAAAGTAGAACACATGGAAGAAAAGGCGCTTAAGGCGTTTAACATTATGAAATGTCTCACAGTCAAGAAAAAGTGGGTAGCAGATCCTAGACTACTCCACATTGTTCACAAGCAAATGCTAAACTCAAGATTAGAATATGGCTCTTTCTTGATTAACAATAATCTAAATTGGGCATTTGGGAAAATATCTTCAATACAATATCATAGTTTATGTAGAATCTTTGGTCTATGGAAAGGAACACCGAAACGTGCTACGTTTGTTGAAGTAGGAGAACAAAAATTTCATCTACGGGAACAATATCTTGCGAGAAAATTCTTAATGAAAAAGATGTCTTCCATATCCAGTCAGATAATACCAAATTATCACTTTTACAAGCCTAAATGTCATCAAACCATACAGCTAAATATAAATTAAATCAGCATACAAAGTAGATTAAGGATTTCATACCGAAAGTTATTAGATTTTCAACGTCTCCGTACTTTACGACAGACTATTTTAAATTAGAAAAAAATACTTCCCGTTCACTTTCCTCCATATCCATATAAAGATACACGAACGGAAATGCTAAGTATGCTGAATAACATATTCATGGAATATATACACTCTGTAGCGCATGAAGATTTTTACATAGTTCATACAGATGCATCAAAGTCCGCAACTGGTAACACTGGAGCTGCAATATATTGCAATATAATCTAATGCAATACAAAATCTACCCATTACTAACAGAATTTTCAATATTCACGGCGGAAGCGTTTGCTATTCGTCAAGCATTGTTGCATATACAGGAGAAAATCCTCAAGAGGGTAGTGATCGTTACTGATTCAGCTTCAGTCTTACACTCCCTGGGATCGATAACAGTTGATTACTATGTAGACTGGTACATTGTTAACATAAAAATGTTGTATCACAAACTAACCAACTCAGGATACAGTAATTATTTTTTCTGGTCTCCTGGGCATACATCCATAGAAGGGAACCACATAGCAGACGCATTAGCCAAGTACGCAGCTGAAGAATCAAGTCACCGATCGCTTCAGATTAAATGAATGTTAGTTCAATGAACTTGAATTTATCTGTTGTTTATATCTGTGTAATAACTTAATGCACTTTTGGTTTCCTGATTCACTACCGTAATCTAAAGGAGTTTTTCCGTTCCAGTCAGTAACATTAGTGGATGCTCCTTTTCTCAATAGCATGTTAACACAAATGTCACATCCTTTCAATGCTGCACTGTGAAGAGCTGTGAAACCAGCATTAGTTCTGGTATTCAACTCAGCCCCTTTTGATAGCAAAGTATTCATTATACCATGCCGACTATAATCAACTGCAAAGTGTAGCAGAGTTTGACCTCTCGCATTTTTGCAATTAACACAGTTACCACGAATTGCGAGTGATTCGAAGTTACTGAGATGGCGTCTTTCGGCTGCAATATGAGTCGGACACTTAACAGAACACAATTTTTCCGGATTAAGATCAACTCCATTTTCTATCAGGATGTCAATTACTTCATTGTTGCCTTTCTTCTTTGCAGCAAGATGCAAAGCTTGCATCCCATCTTGACCCTTGCTCCGAACTGAAGCAATACTTGAACGCATCCCACATTACCGTTCTCAGCGGCATAATGAAGTGATATTTTACCATGAGAATCCACACAGTTAACGTTTGATCCTTTCTCTAGTAACAATAGAACAGAATCCAGTAAATTATTCATGACAGCCAAGTGCAAAGCTGTTCTGACTTCTTTGTCTGCTACACTAATGTCACAGTTTGCTTCCAACAGCTGTAACAGACATCTTCCGCGCTTTTTAACTGGTTCCTCATTTGTTGCTGATACATCAGTCCTAGGATCATCTACGGAGTTTTGGAGCTCGTCTTCCAACTTGGTTTTCTTCCCCTGAACAACCTTGTGTAATGCAGATTCATGTTGATCTGTGACAACATTGATTTCACAGCCATATAAAATCAACATCTCTACACACTTTTCATGCCCATTCTCAGCAGCCAGATGCAACGGAGAAGTTTCATTACTGGACACGGTATTAACCTGTGCTCCATAATGAATTAGCTGCTTCACGCAATTCAAATTCCCTCCTATCACGCCGTAATGCAGTGGGAAATAACCGTCCTGATCTGTTGCATTAACGTCAGCTGAATACTTTAACAGTTTGATCAAGGATCCATCGTGTCCGCGTTCTGCGCCTAACATTAATGACGTTAGAAAGTTATTTTCTTTAGCGTCGACCTCAGCTCCTTTCTCAAGAAGAAGCGAAATGCACTTCTCGTTACCTACTTCGGCTGCCAAATGCAAAGGCGTTTGACCCTTTTTGTCTCTGTGATTGCAGTCTCCTCCATGGTTGATCACTGCTTCAAGACACTCAACGTGTCCCCATTTTGCAGCGATCGACAAGGCAGTATGTCCGTCTATGGTTTCTTGGTCTACTTTAGCACCACGAGACAACAAGAGTTCAACGAGCTCAAGATCTGCTAAGTAGCAAACCTTGTAAAGAGGCGACCATTGTAGACCCTTGGTATAGTTCACATCGGCCCCGTGATCTATGAGAACTTTCGTGCAGGCAACGTGTCCCTTAACAATCGCTGAGAACAATGGTGTGTAACCACTACCTGCAATGCTATTGATTGCAGCCCCTTTCTCCAAAAGCAAAGAAACACAGTCAACATGGCCTTTATCTGATGCCCAATGTAAAGGAATCCACTTGTTCACGTTAATGAAATTGACATTAGGCCCATTTGCAATCAATATATCGGCGCACTCTGTATGTCCTCCTCGAACAGCAAGGAACAAGGGACTACTCTTATAGTAGCCTTGGACGTCCACGTATGCACCTTTGGACAAAAGAAACTTAATCACATCTGTAAATCCATGTTCTGCTGCAACGTGTAAAACCGTGTTATTCTCATCATTTTCAGAATCTAGTTCCTCCTCACTAATAGTCATATCTTCCAGAATATCAAGAAATCCAAACTGAGCGGCGTAGTGCAAGCGTTTCATTCTACTTTCGTCGACCAAAGTATGCTTAAGCAGAAGATGTGTGCATTGTCGCCACCGTTCCATTGCAGCTCGGTCCAAAGGGTAAAGATCTTCTTTATCCAGGACATAAGAAGAAGCATTGTTCTTCAAAAATATCTCACAGCAATCAACATGACCGCCGGCAGCTGATAAGTGCAAAGGTGTTTCACCATTATTTGTTCTACATTCCAAATCCACATTATATTCCATTAACGTCTGGATACACTCAACATTTCCTGAACTGCCAGCATGGTGAATTGCAGTATATCCATTCTCGCCAAAGTAATTAACATCTGCTCCTAGTTGTATTAACAATTCAATACAATTCTCGGAACCATATGTTGAGACGCTGAGCAGAGCTTCATTTAAACAAATGCCATACTTCGATAATAAACGAATGCATTGTACAGTGGGATCCATGAGTATTACCGTGCAAATTGTCCATGACTATTTTCATTAATTTTTCTCTTACATCC
Organism: Lepisma saccharinum; assembly: GCF_977018435.1. Lineage (NCBI taxonomy): Eukaryota > Metazoa > Arthropoda > Insecta > Zygentoma > Lepismatidae > Lepisma > Lepisma saccharinum. Next base: position 108,307 of record NW_028143111.1, on the reverse strand, counting down.
TGTGTGTTTTTAAACGATGGATTTTTATGTATGCTGGTGAAGAAGTAGTCAACAGCTTGTTTGAGTTTTGTTTTAATTCTTGAAGCTGTTATTGGGTCAAATAAAGTGCACGAACATGGTGATGGACAATTTGCAAGGTAATACTCATGGATCCCACTGTACGTCAGAACGTGAGGTGAAAATTTCGAGAGTCTTCTCTATAAAACGTTTTCCATCCCCGCTGTGTTCTAATCTAAAAGAGTGGTGTTCCATTAGTGCGTACACGAACTCGATATTCCTGTATTTTGCAGCAAGAAGCAATAGTTCTGAATTAGAGACTGATTCATCAAACGTCCCAGTTAATAATTCCAGTAGAAGTTGAACGTGTCCCGTGCGTGCAGCGAAATCAACTGTTCGTAAATGAGATTGTGTTTTCTTAGTTTTGGTAAGCTCTAAGAAAACTCCAGAGTCTAGCAATAGGTCAAGAATTTTAACATCATTTCTCGATGAGATGTCAGTACCTAAATTACAAAATTTATCCCATAAGTTCATATCGATACCACTTTCAATCAATAAATCAACAATTTTGGTATCACCACGTTGAAATGCCTTGTGCACAAGCTTCCTACTTTTAATATTATATCTTTCCAAGTCTACTCCACACTCTAGAAGTAACTGCACACAAGTATATGCTCCATTAGAAAATGCCGAATTGAGGAACTGTCCATAATCGAATCTGCACCCAGTTTGGAAAAATATCCCAGCACATTCAGCGTGATCATTCACTGTACACGCCTGCAGAGGCGTAAAACCTTTGTTGTTTGTTGCGTTAAGAATCACACAATCTTCTTTAACCAAAACTGTAACACATTTTGTCCATCCCCTGCCGCACGCCATGTGAAGAGGTGTGTCGCCGTTGCAATCGGTGGCATTCACACAAGCGCCATTGCGAACAAGTTCTTCAGTACAATCAGCATGTCCAGACATAGCAGCGAGATGTAAAGGTGAAATTCCATCTGATGAGTGGAGATTTATTGTTGCCCCTGACTTCACTAATATTCTAACGCACTCTACATTGCCTTTTTCTGCAGCCACGTGCAAAGGTGTGAATCCTCTGTTATCTGTCTGATTGATATCAATTTCTGTATTCAGTAGCAGATTGATGCAGTCGACATTGGCGAAATGCAGAAGTGTTTGTCCTTCTCGATTTCTGGAATCTATGGAGAAGTTACACTTCATCTGAGAAGTCTCTCTTCTCGGTTGCAATAGAGTATTCATGTAATCCAGGACAGTTTTCCTTTAAAAGAAAGTACAAGTTTAATTTAATCCAGCCCGGAATATTTATCTAAATATATTTGTTTAATTTTATTATCTCATCAATAATTTACATTAGATATTGACATAAGTCAATGTGGCACATTACATACAGGATGAGCCAAAAGTCAGGAGCCATAGGACAATTGGATTAATCGTACGTTAGTGGCTGGATGACAAGTTTCCGGGGAGGTGGATGGATCGGCGAGGCCCCGCTGAGTGGCTGACAAGGTCCCCTGACCTCACACCAATAGATTACTACCTATGGGGTCACCTGAAGGCAATGCTTTATTCCACCCAGATTCGAAAACTACACCATCTGCAAAGGAGGATACCGCCTGCCACAATCCTCAGTGTCCTGAAGAACTGGGAGCGTCGTCTGAACATATGCTTTGCTGAAGAGGGTCAACATATTGAGCATATCGGTGAATAACACTATGATTCCTGACTTTTGACTCACCCTGTATTATTTTGCATGTACTTTATAATATTGCTACTCATCATGATTCCATTATTATAAAATCATTAAAGTCGAGCAATTAGTAAGTTTTATTAAGAACCAATTATTTCAATATGTCACGCTTAGCAGTTGAGATTTCAAATACGACATGTTTTCCATTCACCTACACCCTGTTACGGGAATATCTGGAGCAAGCAAACGAAATCAAGTAGTGACTCGAGATAGCTGGACCAATGCACGCGTAAGAGGGGAAGTGACCGCATGGAGGGGAAATGCGACTACAGCAAACTAGCCGTTTGCAGCAGCGCGCACTGATTTGCTCGCTTTCACCTCTTTTCTACCGTTATGCGCGACCTTGCTCCACAGATTCCCGAGACAGAGTGTAATTCTCGATCTCTGGCAAGAACGGACTACCACTTGTAGGGTTTGTTTATGCTCAGATGGGCTAATCGAGACCGGACCTACAGTTTGACTCTGAACCGCTTGATTACAAGCAGTCTTCACTACTACCATTACCACATTACCACTTCCATGTATTGTCTACACATGCTCTATTCATGGTGTGGATTGAGAAGACTCGGGCCTATTTTCAATTGTCCAATCTTTTCTACTCGAACAGCAGACCAACAGTTCTGAGATGTTATGCAGGAATAAATATGAAATATAAAAGTAATTATGCGATGGTATATTTAACATACATATGTACTCGAATCCAGAACACCATAAAATTCAAGGCGCAGCTAAATTTTCAACATCCAAAGCCCCCCTCCAAAACATGCGCCATTTTAGAATAATTGAAACACGCTATTGTAATGTAATATTAATGTGATCAGCACGACGAACTCCCACGCATGACAGGGTTACACTACTCATTCGTAGCTCCCCAATTTCCTCACGATGGTGGGTGGCCACCGGTCGCAAGGTTGTCACACTTCCCGCAGGAGACTCCAACCTCCGCGCGTTCCGTTGCCGGAGTCCCAAGCATTAAGCTTGACGCCCAATGAGAGGCGGCGAAACACGGAAATATCCGGCAAAGCAACTTCCGTTGTCTGCTTCTATTGAAATCAAATGGTGTAACGCCCACTGCAGAGAACCGCGCTGAGCCGAAGCATGGGATTCCCAGCTAGAAGTTATCTGAAGGGTTATCTCTAGTGCTAGGATTTTGATGCAAATGCATCTTTTTTGGTAAGGTAGAAACATTGCATTAGTAGATAGGAACGTGTTTTACACATAAGTGAATCAATGCCTTTGTTAGGGCATTTCTTTGCATTTTTGACCCTTTTTTGGAGTAAGGGTCGTTTTTTAAACTTTTTAAACCGTTTAAGTCATTTTCTGGCCTATTAAAAGTCATATTATGCATTTTTCTACATTTTTGTGAAAGAAGGGGCATTTTACATGCAAATGCAATCCTTTGAAGGAGAGAGGTTCCCGACTCTCTTATCATTGGCTTCAGCGCAGTTCTGAACGACCGTGTTTGAAGAAACAAAGAAATTCTGTGCAGTATTGTTGACACAAGCTGTTGTGTAACATTTCAGCTCAAACAATGTGATTTCCCCCTCTATCAGTAAATATATTGTCGCCAGACGGATTATTGTTGAAAAACAAGGGGTACAAAGTTTTGTGCACTGTATCGGACATTTTGTCAGGTAAGCAATTTGCACTCCGTGCAATTGAAAGTGACTTAACAGCAAGAGCTATTGTTCATTTCAAGTACGCTCCTCTTGTGTCGGTGGAAGTCGAGAGCAAGTTTTTAATGTACAAGGTGCTCTTGTCCGACAACCGACATTCACTTTTGAAAATTTGCATATGATTTTCATTGTGTACTGCACCTCAGTACTTAAAGTGTAAAAGATGACAAAAAGTGAACTTTCTTACTTGTACTACCATACGTAATGAACATGTGATAGATACTGTAATGTTAATGTGTAATTTGAATTTCTCTTGGTAGTTTATACATTTGTTTTACAAATCGTTCAGAATTTTTAGGTCATTTTTCTAAGTTTACAGGGCATTTTCTTGCATGTTTTAATTCATAAATGCATTTTTCAAGGTCATTTATTGGCAATTTTAAGGCCATCAAAATCCAATCCCTAGTATCACCCACTGAGACGCCGGAAGCGAAACTGGTCCGTTCCGTTGCCGCGCTTCCGGCATCTCAGTGGGCGTGAAGCTTTACACCGCACAGCCACGGTGCGGATCCAGCACCGTAGCTAGCTAGTTGCCCCTCCCCCTCCCCCCTCCGCCGAACTACCAAGCATCGACATTTTATGTGCGTTCTTCCATATTTTCTTCTTATGCCACGGGGCCTCCCCCATGGCACACTGATAGCGTCATTGCCTTGTAATCAAGGGGTCCCGGGTTCGATACCCGGTGAAGACACAAGTGGTTCGGATTCCACTTTGAACTGTAGGCCCAGTCCCGATTAGCGTTACTGTGGATAAAGTGGACTTAAAACAGAAAATCAAATAAAAAATTGTTATGCCACGGTTTAAATTCTTATTTACATCCTACAAACATTGAAATGAGAAAACACGAGAAAAACTCACAAAAATGTAAGATTCGTAATTAACATTTCTGTAAAAAATAATAATAATAATAATATTTCAGTTATGTCCTAGTGTCTGAAGTACATCTTTAAAAAACTACTATTACTACTACTTTTGGAAACAGAAAATTGCAAGTTTGAATATTTCCATTACATATTGTAATCTTACTTGTCGTTTTTTTTTACAAATAAAAATTAATGGCGCCCTCTGTGAATGGCGCCCTAGGTTTCAAACCCCCTAGCCGACCTCTCGCCTTGACTTTGCGGATCTACGCAACTAAACAAGATGGCAAGGTGATTAAATATGGCGGACAAATAGAACAAAGTAAGAAAACTTTGGAATCTAAACTTCAAGTGGTTAATGGGCGCAATATATGATTTGTTAAATGAACTACGAAAACCAAGTCATATTAATCAAAGAAAGGTAAAACGAGTGATTAAGTGTGTTGTAATTTAAGTCGAGTTCATTTTAAATGCACTGATTTTTAAAGTGTAATATTGCTATAACACGTTGAGGCAGGATAATAAAAGGTAACTTCCAAAGAAGCATGCCTATCTGGATTAGTATCCAAGGCTGATTTTTTCTCAAGGGGGGGGCAGAGTCATAGAAACTTTTTATTATTGTTGTTATTATTATGTTACTACTACTAGTACTTTACAAATCATAAAATTCAAATTGAATTGAAAATACTTGGCGTTGTATACAAGTTCAGACTCGAGTCTACTACTTAGACAGAAACTGGATTCGCCTTTCTTCCTTTCAATAAGCATCTGGACTATCACTTTGTTGATTAACGACCAGTTCATTTACTTGTTGTACTCCTTCACAATGCACATATATCAATCAAGAGACCACTTAATCTACTGTCTTTCATGGTACCTCTGCTCCATGTTTTATGTGCCGAAGGGTACTGTAAAACCATAATAATAATAATAATAATAGTTGCTGCTGTAACGTACGGCCTGTAAGTCAAAGAAAAAATATTTTTTTATTATAAAATATCGCTACAATTTCAGCATTCGAATTACATTAACTCTTTCGAGAAATCTCAGGAGGAAAAAGTGCTCCCCCTGACCCCTCCCTGCGGGCGCCCTTGTCTAAGACTCTAACCATTTCACCACCCATCTCAGAATCATGTACAGGCACACAACATTCCATAGTGATAACAATTGTACTTACATGATGATCTTTCAACAGAGTTTGCATTAGATGACCATCAGCTTGGTACTACAATGTACTTTCATTTGGAAATTAGTCCACACCTCTCATCCATTCATTGAGAAACTTTCTTTTCTTGTTTTTCTTCTTCAAAGCTGGAAGAACATTAACTGGTAAATACATGTATAAGTAAACCTACAGCTAACTACAAACAGTATACTTTATTCTTATGACTACATGAAATATAAGAAAGGCAGAGTGTGATGCTGTTCTTATTAAAGGAAATAAGTCAAGTGTGTGGTAAAAATATAAGTTATGCCTAACTCCTGAATAAAGGCCTTAAGAAAATAAAGAAACATAATCTCTCATATAAACATCACAACTATTTCGTTATATAAGCTCATTGACATGTATCTACAAAGAGATTTCGGTTGGTTCTGAATGGTGAAGCATTTGTAGTTATATCTTCGACCAAACTCAGGTGCACAATGTCACAACAGCGACTTGATTCCTATATTCTGCTACACATATATGTTCTGGTTGAAATTATACTACAATTAGATATTCGTTATTCATGTTATTATGTGTGGAGTTAAGTCTTTGCCATGATCTTCTTCCATGTGCAAACACACATCAATGGGAACATGAATTCAATGCACAAGTATAAGTTGTGTAACAAGATCCATTACAACAACATTTTGTTTCACAAAAGGTACAATTACGCCATTTGATGAAATGGGTTCTTAAAACATATCTATTTAAATAAGGAATTAAATTACAAAGCAACACAAACGAATCTATGTGATAATATTTTAATTGCTTCTATTAGAGAATAAAGGGACAAATAAAGTCAATTTCAGAAATCACAGACTACATGTCATGTTCTGCACCTGCAGATTGAACATGAGCCTGAAGATTGCACATGATACACATTCACCACTGGCATCCTCAGAATAAAGTCCTTCACAAGAAATACATTCAGCATCTAGGACATCTTCATCTGGCGCAACGGTTTAGGGAACGCATGTCGGTTTACTGAACAACGCCATCAACAACAATAACCTAAAAAAATCTAAAAACACATCTTCCTAAATAAAACGAAATATATAATTGGAATCATTATTCTGTCTACAATAATGTGATTAAAACTATAAAACTTTACTCATCCTTCCACTATGAATAATATACAGACTAACAAAAATATTGAAATAAACCCCAAAACAAAAATCTCTCCCTACACAAAGAAAACCGTCACGAACACGTGTTTCGCTGGTCGCACAATTGAGAGCCTAGAGAATAGAGTTACCCTGTTGCTGCGAAGAGGCAGGACTTCTCGGCTGTGAAATAGGGGTGTGTCGGTTTAGGAAACCTATGTCAGTTTTGGGGAGTTCCGACATTTCCGACACTATCATTTGCGACACTAAGGCAAAAACTGGTTTTATCCCGTCATAAGCGACACTGCTTGGATTTTCCCCTACGATTTCTAATTTGTTTACCAGAATTAGCGACATTTGCGTACGTGCAGCATCAATAGCGTCTCTGAAGAAAGTATTTCCCGAGGCTCAGGTCAGTGGTTGTAATTATCACTTCAACCAATGTTTGTGGCGAAAGGTGCAGGAGTTGGGACTGACAAACGATTACCTAACAGATCCCGACTTGCGGCTGTGTATAAGAATGTGTTCAGCTCTGGCTTACCTCCCTGTGGCTGACGTCGATGATGGATGGCTGTATGTGATGGAAGATGCACCAAACCACGACATATTGAGAACATTTTTGGATTATTTCGTTGAACAGTGGATGAACAACTCTGTTTTCGACATTTCTATGTGGAACTGCTCCCAACAGCGGCACAGGACTAACAATGCAGTCGGGATGGAACCATACAGTTAATGTATTGACGGAAAAGTCAAGTCCTAACGTGTACCAATTAGTGAAGACTTTAAGATTAGAAGCTGTGTACAACTACTACTTATGTGCGAGGAAGGCCTGGAATCTTAAAGGGAAACGTAGACGACGTCAGTACATTACATTAGATGAGAGAATACAAAGAGCGTTTGCCGACTATGAAATGCATAGAGATCTTAAGCGCTTTTTGAGGAGAATGGCGTACATTCAGAAATTAGAATGAAAATAGTAAGATGTTGGTTCAACTACAAGAGAAACGACGCATTCTATATTTCTACATTGACAAGGGATTGCAGTCTGCTCCTATACTGACAAGGGATCTAAAAAATCCGTCATTGAAGAAGGATAAATACATCCAGCTTTTAAACACCCAGCTTCCATGATGCCAGTGTGAAGGAAAACTAATAAAGGTTTTCAAAAACACACCAGCTTCCATGATGCTGCCAGTCCTAAGCCTGGATAAAGTGTGACGGGAAGCTATTTACACTTTGTGTCGCAGATGACGGTGTCGCAACTGTCATGGAATATATTTTCCATACAGTGTCGCAGATGACGGCAGAAATGCTAGTGTCGCATACGACGGAGTCGCAAAAGTCGTGGATTCCAGTTTTGGTGACTTTCTCTATATATACGATTGATTGATTTCGCTTATTTTACTTCGCTTTCTGCCAATTTTGGCTAATCATGAAGACAAAGATAATATGATAAAATTGATTAAGGAAAACACATAAAGAACACCCACGTCGGGACACCAGGTGTCCTAGCACGCTGTGCAAACCACTCCGCCTCGGAGGTCATCAGCATATGTCTGTCTGTGCATGTGTGTGTAATTAAAATATGCTTGATGAAAAATGCTATTAGACACTCACCGTGAAATTTGTAGCAGGAAGGTTGTAGTTTCATCTCTCAGGAGCAAAAAATTTAACAGAATGAGATAAGCACTACGGTTGCAAAAGCATATCTTCCATGTCTTATCAAAAATACTGACTAACCGATAACGTGTTAGTCCAAATACTTTCATTGAAAGGATTAATTTGTTTGGAAAACAACTTCAAATCTTAAGGACAAAGACTTTTCACAAAATTTCAAGGTACTCTCCTCTGCGAAGAACATAACACCGCCACCTCTTAATTCTAATCTCCGTGGCGGAGTGGTTAGCACGGCACGTTACGACGTCAAGGGCCCCATGTTGAAATCCCGGCCTTGGCACGTGTGTTATTTGTGTGTTTTCCTTAATCAATTCCATCATATTCATATCATCACTCATCCTTATCTTCGTGATGAACCGAAAGTGGCAGAAAAGCGAAGAAAATAAATCAATCAATTTTTATCACAATCCCGTCAAGCACTATCTAGGTATGCTCTACGCCACTCGTACCTGTTCTATTGGCTTCCTTTCATGCATTGTCCTTTCACCACAAATATTTTCTTTATGATACACTCATATCTCTTTCTGCATTTCTGTACATTGTTCAGGCAAGGCTCAAGATGAAATTTTCACCAGGGCGAGATTGATTTCCGGCAACTCCCCTATTTTACACCCTACCCCCGCCAATGTTTGTACACTGGTTTCATAACTAGAAATAATAGCCGTATTTTAAAAATAAGTACTTTAAGTGTTATTGTTAAAGAACTCATTTATTGTAGGTATTACAGTTCTGCATGGGACCAATTTCGCTCGCTCGTACTCTTTCGAGTCTCTCAACCTCGAGCGTGTACAATGGAAAATTAATTTAATCTGACAATAATCGTAGAGTGGCCTCCCGATGGCGCAGTGTAATCAAAGGAGTCACGGGTTCCATACCCGGTGCAAACACATGGTGGTTCCGATCCCACTATGCATAAAGTGGACTTAAAACTTAATAATCGTAGACACGTATGTGTAAAATATCCGCTTTGGTAGTTTCAGTCCACAATCATTTTCATACATGTATTGGTAAGATAAACTAAACTACATTTTAACATAGAGATAATGACTATGTCCACTTAAGTTTCATTTTCACCGCGTCTTGACGATCCATATTTGAGGTCCCAGTACCACAGACCAATTACGGTTATGCGTGCACAACTGGGCTTCGAGCGTATACCGCTCGTTTTGCCTGTTCGATCATTATTCGCTCGACCGAAAAATCTCTCAATTCCCTACACTATCTAACGTCATCCGTGCGAACTATTTGACGCTAGAAAGAAATCCTCTCCCTGCAGCATTCTGTAGAGTTTATTTAATACCTACATAATGACACAAAATAACATCAATATCTTAGCTTAAATTGCTACATGATTTTTCAATATAGTTATTGTGTTATGCAACAGTAACTTTAATATATTTTTTCAATAATATCCAACTCTTTTTAAAACAAATAGCCACGCAGCAGGTGGAGGCACATAGTGGTTCGGCACTTAAACTGTAGGTCCAGTCCCGATTAGCAGTCTGTGCTGCATGAGTTTACAATACCGGACCAGTCTCCAATTTCTATAAAATTTCGCCTACTTACTAATTTCGGTGTCCTGATGACATATATGTGGTTCATATTTGGCGGTCACTTGTTAAAATTGTACATTTACGTGTAGAACTTGTAAAATAACCTTGCGAGTTACCACGGTGATTGTCCATACACAGCAATTCGGAACCATCTTTCTTTCGCAATTCGTTAATGGTCTTCCTTTACGCACAACAATCTTGCTGACGTCAGACGAGGAATGCCTACGAGGTTAGGTTAGGTTCCATTAGCATAAATACAAAGAAAAATTAACATTTGAGCTAACAGAACTATACCTTGTCTTGCCTGTTGATTTCTTCATGTTGGGAAAATGGCGTCTTCCTTGGAGCTATTGTTCTTATGGTACGGTTACGTTACGTTAAGAAAACATAGTTTATTTCGTTTTTTTCTCGATTTCCATACTCGACCGCCAATGATTACATGCAGATTCGTGATCAGTAGTTCACAATTAGTGAGTAGGCGAAATTTCATAGAAATTGGAGAGCTGTCCGGTATTGTAAACTCGTTCCGTCGGCGCACAGAGTGGACTTTAAAATAAATTCAAACAAACAAATAAACACGTTTATGTAATCATAAATAAAGCTTGACACCCCCGAGGACTCCCGGTCCTTAAGGCTCGCCTGACATTACTTGTATCTTTGATATTCCGTATTGATTGATTTTATATATATATATATATATATATATATATATATATATAAACGGCTGCAGCCGCGATTTCCCCTCCATGCAATCACTCCGCCTCTCACACGTTCATTGGCCAAACAGAGACTTGTTTTCATTTGCTGTCTTTAGCGATTCCCAAGGCAGAGTGTAAAATGCACTTAAACTACAGAATCATCATGATATGGCAATAAATTTTCTGCAGGAAAAAAGGTCAGTTTCTATCTGCTTGCCCTAGAGTCGTTTTCACGTTCAGAAGACACAACGGCGCTTATGGAGAAACCGCACAGTGTTGCCAATACAGCGCTAGCTCATGTCGCCGGGAAATGATGACCTTCCTTCACAATGAAGGTGTTACATATTTTGTATATATAATGATAATTATATGTAATTATTAATATTATACTGTGAACGTTACAGTTACCCTTTTTACTATGATCCATTGCGATCACTACACACGCGAGTGTAATGCACGAATATGACACTTCAGAAATCACTTAAAAAAGTAAACATCACTGAGAGCTCACACAACTGAAAACACTTTTTTCGGGAGAGGGAAAAAGTCTAAACAGACCAAAGTAGATCTCTCACTCAAGTAAGGGGAACCTGGCACATGGGTTAAAATCAAGTTGCAACCCAAACAAACAAGTGAGTTATGGCCCACGTGAACTGATAAGACGTGAATGACTCAAGCAAGGCATGTCATATTTCTATCTTGAAGCCCCATATTTTGTCACGTGTTGGAAATCCTTTCAAATGTTAATATGGTGTCTATGAATTTGTGTGTACGTTGGAAACTGAAAGGTGATCTTCATTTCAGTATTAATGTCGACAGTAATGTAAACAAAAACAACGTGTATTTGCCGCAGCACTTATGTTTCTCACAACAGCAGCATTGGAAATAATTGTCAATTATTAAATTTAAGTAATTTCAATTCTATTATAACAAACTGCATGAAGTTCATATTTTTACTGAATGGAAATAAAATGACAACTCGAAAACTTGGTGGTGATTAGCCGGAATGCTGCGGTGAGCCAGCTCAAGATGGCCAGACAACGTCTCCTTACTTCGCGCGCGGTTCGGGTTAAAAAGAAACTATAAATGCATGGAAGTAATATTTCTGGGAACCTTTGAGTGGTTATAAAAATAATTTCATTATTTTCTCCACAACTTTGTCGCTGGAAGTTTTTACTTGGAATTACAGAACAAGAAATGGCCAGTGACGACATTTTCTACTGCACGAATATAAAAAATTTCCACATACTTTATTTGAATATTTTTTAATGCGAATATGCTTTAATGTATTGATAAATTCTGAGTACCACCATCACCTATGACAATTAAAAAACAGTGTCAATTTTTTTAATAATGAGTGCTTCAATTTTACGGCATGTTTCAACGTTAGGAATGAAAACAATGTAAAAATTGTGTTTTCACAGAAAATTTGCGTTTTTAATTTATTTAAAATTATGTAAGCAAGTTATCAGTTTTTTGTGTTCACCATCGTATTCTCTACAAAATTTCCTGCAAAACTGCAGGAACCGATTTTACTTAAGCTAAATTTGTAAATCCAGAAATTTCACAACAGCGCGCTCGTATTTCCCATAAGAAAAGCATTGCCCATAAGAGCCCATTGTGTCTTCTGAACATGAAAACGACTCTAGGTGCAATGTTTCTGATCAAATAAAGAGATAAAGTAGTAATGAAGAAGGTGTTCTGACTAAATAGTTGCTATGATATTCATCAAACACGTGTAACATTTTATCAACTTTCTCTGTAACCTAATAAGGTTAATGAAAGCAATTTATCACACTGCAATGCAACTACAAAACGTCCTGCAACGCGCCCCAAGTTTTCTTGCATCAAGATATAAGCCACTGTGGTGAAACTGATAATATTGTAACGAACATAAATTACTCAGCCATAGCTACACGAGCTATATCTTGCCACCCGTGGATTTCTTTCACATATGAAACAACTTAACTTTCTCTGATAAAGCATTCTACGCAGGAAGTTCTTTCCACCTTCTAAGCTTTAACAGGTTCGTAGTTCTTCAGGTAAGTTAGCTATGTTTTAGCTCCGCATGAGCACAGACATCAGTGAAGGGACTAGATCTTTTGTAAGTAGAAGGTTTGGCTGAAATAAGTTGGTGCATTTTAATCTAACGTACGCAAAGAGCCATGTTGGAAGTTTTCGTTGGATTTGACGTTATTTTTCGGAATTTAGGAGAAAGGGGGCCAACCTTCTAAGTATGATACTTTCAACTATACGCACGGCCATGAAAATAGGCGGCTGGGCAGAATTGCGCTGTTGCCACATATGGGAGAAGCAAAGCGAGAGCGGGATAAAAGTAGGTGGTTCCCGCGCACTGTGTGGCAACGTCAACCGGGCTGCGTTGCCTAGTTCGAGCGTCAGACCATGTCATCCCTGACCTTTCGAGCAAAATACTGTCAGTTTGTATCACACGGATTACAAAGAGCAACTCTACAACGAGATCCTTCATTCTCTTAAATCTGCGAACACACGGGTTGTACTCCGACGTGGCAACAGCGCGAACTTCAACCACGCGCCTAGTTTCATGCCCTGCCTTCAGGAATAGATGTTATAGGAAATTTTATGTCGAAACACTACGATATTTTTGTATAATAATATCGTCAATATATTTCTTTCACTGTAAGTATGGTATCGGCGACATGCGTGTGTTGCTAATACGATACTTTGCTGGTATAGTTTCAGTGATATTTATCGTGCCACCAAAATATCGTGTTGCAAAATGTGATTTAGCAAGAAAACTGAACATCTTTCCCTCACAAACCATGTATGTGCCATTTTGTTTTGGCAAACTATTTCACCAGTTCATCATTCCATCTCACATTCACGATTATCCAACCACGTTAATAGACATCTACGGTACAAATAAATATTTGAAGAGAAGATATGGGTAAAATATATGGCATTTTTCAAGTTTTGAAAGATAGATTGCAAAATAATGAAATTGTCAGTGTTAAGATCGTATTATTCATTGTTCGTGCAATAACGGTAACATTTTATTTATTCATATGTATAATTTTCAGTGAGTTTTCAAACTCCCCTATTACGCTAAACGTGACGGGCGAAGTTATAAAAAAGAAAATTGAATTGTAATTATTAAATGGTGCGCCTGCGACTGAGTGTGTGTTTTTTGAAGAGACAAAATGTACTGTACATTTTCAATTTTTAAGCTTGCAGAAATTCTGTTTCTCCAGGAATGAAGGTGACTAAAATAATATATAGGGTGTCCATAAATTATTCATCCCATAACAGATCTTTACTGTAAAAAGTTTCTCGGAAACAACAGACATGAAATCTCATTCATTGAATTAAAAGAATTTTGGTGAACATACTTCTCATTATTAGTAAACTTCTACATGGCCACCCTGAGCGGTTTGCACAATATCAAGTATATTGATGAATTCACTCTACGTGTTGTAAATCATATCCACTGTGATTGATGCCACAGCCCCCTTCATCCTAGGCTTCAATTCAACCAAGTTCGTAACGTTCTTGCTGTAGACGATATCCTTCACGTAACCGCACATAAAGAAATCTAGGGCATTTTGTACAGGAGACTTTGTTTTCCTCAACCACAACACACAAATTGCCTTTTCCTGCACCATCGCCATTTTCACTGTTTTACTGTCTTGCCGTAATGCATGATGGTACCTAGTGTTGCCAAGTACATGGAATATTTTACTTTAGATCATCTTCATGTTAATACAAATGACCTCCTCTCCACTTGCATAGACAGTTTTCTAAGGTTAACATTTATGGGGTGAATTATATCTGGACAGGCTGTATAATAATATATATTTTTTTCATTGCATAGAATATAACGTTACAACGAGACAATGGATGTACTTCCGGTTCTTCTTACAATCTTGTCCATCTCAGCATTTGGATGTGACGCACTACTTGCCCCAGGTAATTTTAACGCTTTATACTCGATTACAACCGGTAATTTGAAGGACGATGAAAATATTATTAATTAAATATACACTAATAGTAATTTTAGTTAATTAATATGGTTCTGTGTAATCCATGGTTGTACCTGTCAGTCTTCCTTAATGTAACACATTTCTGGTTTATACCTGTGATGTAAATAAGAACGAAATCTCCGTGAAATTTGTGATTCATTCTAACTTTCAGTGAGGCAAAGGCGAGGTTTAAAATGTACTAATTGTCACTATTAATACAACTAAAATCATGTTAGATTTAATTAGGAATCAACTGACAACATGTTTAATGGCAGTTATTAAGCAATGGTATTATAGACGTAGTATATAAAAATATTCTCACAAATTACATAAAATATATGATATTTTAATATATGGTCGAAACCTGTGATTATATTGGAATGAAGCTCAAGTGATTTTATGACGTAACTTTGTCTTTACCGAAGACGCCCTTGTCTAGCGTTGAACCTAGAAGTCCCCTATTGCTGTGCTATGAGCAATACTAATACTAATACTAACAGCACGACCATTCAAAGACGCTGCCACGACACGATTGAATACAATGGCGGAAACCAAGAACAGTGATGGTATTAACAAACTGGTATCACGCTATGATAAGTGCTTGAATGGGTATGGCGAATGTGTGGTTTTATGGTTTCTGCACCATAATTTTTTGCACACATCACTTGTCGTTTCTATACGTGGGTTGTAAATAAAGTAGTGGCAACACTGCCTGGTAAAGGTAATGACACTGTGCATGCGCTATCAGGCAGTGAGCAATGTCAATTTGGAGCCATGCTGATGCGTGGAGTGTCAAAAGTGGTCGGTGCAGCGAGTGCTGTTGTGCATGTAAGATGTCGAAATGAACACCATTTTCTGTACTGCTCTAAAACATGTTTACAAAGGTAGAACAGTGATTGTGGATCAAAATCCAGGTTTGATCATGGCAAAATGCACAAGAATGCGATCAAAACTTGCATGAGGCCTGAAGGAACAATAACTGATGGTTGCACAATGGTGACAATTCCAGAAACCCAGCATGATGCAATTTTCCTCATGCTGAGGTTGTTCTCACGGACGCATCGCAACCTCCTAAAGAAATGCACTTACCCATTATGCAACCATCAGATACGGCTACGTATTGTTGCCACAGGCTTCAGGCAAGTCTTACTGACATTGTCGTGCATTTGTCCACAGGCAACCTGGATTTTGATCCGCAATCAATGTTCTACCTTTATGAACATGTTTTAGAGAAGTACAGAAAATGGTGTTCATTTCAACCTCCTGCATACACCACAGCACTCGCTCTACCGACCACTTTTGGCACTCCACACATCGAGATGGGCCCAAACTGACTTGGCTCACTGCCTGATAGTGCATGCATGATGTTATCACCTCTTCCTGACAGTGTTGCCACTACTTTATTTACAAGCCACGTATATTCATGAGGGAGACTGATCAAACGTTAGAACATCGCCTCTGAACACAGTACGCTGACTCAATCGTGCAACCAATATCTAGCATACCGCTGGGCTAGCACTAACATTCTTCCGTCGCTACCGGGTTCATCCGCCTGGTAGAGACAATCAACCGGTGGTAGAGGAATGAAAACCTGCAGGCTCAACGTATTATGACAGAGAATATAACGTCGCCTATGGGGTGAATTGGAACAGTTATCGTAGATCACAGAAACCGTCGGGATGTCCGCGGTAAGCTCCGCGAGCGAGTTGAATCACGGAGGATGCCCGAGGCGAGACGAGACGGTGACACCGGCATGGGCCTGCGGGTAGCCAGCGGCGATTGGGCCAGGTAAGTGTGGAGAGAGCTCCGTCTTCTTCATCTTCTCTCTTCTCGGCCAGGCGGGCCGACGAGTTAAACTTAAGCCGGATTTAGACGAAAGCATTTCCTTTAACATTTTTGCTAGCTTAAATGCTATCTATGTAAATGCTTCCAAAAATCTTATAACAGATAGCATATTACACGAAAGCATTTTATGGAACATTTCTGTTACCTGATTCAATTACAATGTACACTACATACAGCACGAAAGGCACGTCGAGTTAAACCGTCAATGCTGTGTGCTCGGTGTTCACAATTGGAAAGCTAAAATATTCTTCCATACGTGTATAGTAAACGTTGTAAAGTATGTATTTTATCAGCGCCATTCTTCTCTACCTAAAACAATTTAATTCAAAGAGATATTCCTCTCGGTTGAATAGTTATCGAAGTTTAAAAATGTGAAGTGATACGTTGTTTACATCTCACGCGGCCGCCATTACAGCTGCACACGTGACCTACAGGTCGCTTCTGATTGGTTACGCTACGAAAAGTGATACAGACCGAGCCTATCCTTGACAAATGCCATACGATTTCTCACTTTACACTGTAGCTTTTTGGTCATGGCGTAAATGTTAAGAAAAATGCTAAGTAAAATGCTTTCGTCTGAAGCGGGCTTTAACCTCTCGCTTTTCTTCGAGCTACATCCCTGTGTTTCCAGCGATCCCCGTCACTAAATGGAGCCACGCATTAATATATACGAGGGTCGTCCAGATAAAAGGGGCGTTTTGCTGTGAAACACAAATGACAAATGATGTGTGTAGTAAACACGACGGGTGAATAGTTCATAAGTCTTATATGTTTAAATATGTTACGTTATACTTTTACTCCGTATGCTTATTAAGGTTTCAGGAAGGAAGAAAAGCTATTTGATGTAAATATTGTAATTTACTTGCAACAGGCGAGCAGTGCATCATAGGCCCCTACATTCCGGGCCTTCGTCTGGGGCGTTATATATACCACACTGAAAAGAAAAGCTGGGAGGAAGCTACAGTCATTTGTGCGTTGGAAGGAGCCCACTTGGCCATCATCAACACGCCTGAGGAAGAAGCCGGCATCAAGAATTTGGTATCGAAAGTTGGTATTTCTGGAAGTTACGCAGATATTGGAATGCATGACCTGAACAAGGAGGGAGTTTTCGAGACAGTTGAAGGTGAGTCATTGGTCTTGGCTTCGCATCCCAGCCTGGGCAAGGGATGTTCTTTGCGAGTGTCTCTTCATCGATTTCATCATATCATCACTCATCCTCATCCTTGCAATTACCCGAAAGTGACAAAAGAGAAGACAACTAAACCGAACCAATGTGTTCTTCTAATCTATCAGAACTTATTACTTCAAATATTATACAAAAAAGCACATTATAACTTACCTTCTACGGAATTACTGTACAAAATGGGTTTCCAAATCATTTTGGAGTTTATTTTCCGACGCGACACTTCCAGAAGTCTGAAATATCCTTTCAGTTAAACTTGATTAATTCTGTTGCAAATGTTTAATGAAAAACTCCTTCAAATAGAAATAAACTTAATACTCTAACAACTACATAAATGTGCTATTGGAAGGGAAAGCCTATTTTGTGAAATAAGTAGGGAACGGGTTTTAACGGATTTTAAGGAGCAGTATCTTTCCAAAAATATTGCTGTTTTCATACCGATCGTTTGAGATATGTATTACAGGACATGAAATCAAGTAAAATGAACACACTTTGTTGCACCTTTTTGTGAGATTAGCACGTTTATCCCCTTTCTTACCTCTCATTGATGCTTTAGCACCTTTTCCATTCCTTTTTTGTCATGTTTTGTTAAAGAATTGGACAGAAAAATAAATTATGATTTTCACTCTTCTTCTTGGGCAGCTACATAAAATCCTATAGTCTCATTTTGTAGAGCAGAACGAGAGCTATAAAATGGCATAATATAATCATTGCAGCCCCAATAGTTCCCAAGATAATGTATCAAAACCCGCGAAAGAAAACACAATCTTCAACAAAACCTATTCGGCAGAACCACAGTTCTCTCAGCGGTCCGCGCGAATTATATACAGAAGGCGCATAATAAAGAGAGTATTTTATCAGCACCATCTATTGAACCTTTTTGAAAACATTTTCAGAACCTTTTTCTCCCTTCCCCGACCATAATTCTGCACCTTAAAATCCTTTCACTAGTAATAAGTACATTTTTGAAATCAAATTTATTGTTCTATTCACCATTTTAACACCGAAATATCATTTTGAATGTCGCTTTTCGTCCCGAAATGTGCCCACTTTTTGTACCGAAATCTTAATCTTTATTCACCATAAGAATGTGGTTCTGGCTTTGACTAATTCGATTCCTTTTATTTCCTGCAGGAGACCTCTTGTATGGCATATACTATTCCTGGAACAATGGAGAACCTAATAACAGCGGTGGAAATGAAAATTGCGGGAATATTGTAAAGAGCGCAAAGTTAAACGACGGTCAATGTGCCAAACCGAGGCCATTTTTGTGCGAAATGTATTTCAATGATTGCTTCACCATGCCATGCTGTGCATAATTTTTGCAATTTATTTTTGTAGGTTTTCGGTGATGGAAAACTGCGTTCATAATTATTCGGGTTATTAGGGGGTTAGAGAATAAACTAACCTAAGCAATATGACTGTTTTGTATGATTTTCAAAGTGTACAGATTACCTTGATTCACAAAAATATATATACTAGGGGCATTTCAGCGTTACGTGTGACATTTTATACAAAATTTAAGGTTCTAGATACAAAAAGTAATTAAAATATACATAATGAACTGATATCATAGTACTGTGAAGTACCTTGTTGGGCCTGCTAACAAATTAAAAAAAATAGTATGATGGCATAGGCTGAATGCATGAAAAGCTTTAACAAAAGTACGTTACGTGTGTAACGGTTTAAAAATGTAGCAAACTTTGGCTTCATTTGTCTGTGAAGCAATAGGCCGCAGATGCTTGTAACTTATATTGGTGAAATGTGTAAATTATATGCAATGACAAACATCTAAAACTTAATGCAATTAAAAGCAATAATAATTTCCATATTCATTAATTTTGTTATTGGCATGGAGTAGGACCACTTTTCGTGGAATGCCTCACGAATAAAACACATCGGCTACCTCTCGGATACTCAAAATTTGTGAATTTTAACCAATATTTCACAAAATGTGTTATGTTGTAATTTGTAGTATTTTATTAAAATTATTTCAAACTATTAGAATTATTAATTCGTTAACGGGTTTAAATCATTACCAATCATTGATTTAGGAACAGTCTTAAATTGTAATTATTCATTTTATTTAATGAACAATGCAATGTAAATTTCAATGGGAAAATAAAATTTAAACTTATGCAAATACATATGTGTGTTTTCTCTGTTGTGTTAATGCTCTCTAGCTTGAACATGATATTCTTGTATTTAAATACCACGGCTAACAACATACACTATGAATATAAACAATTCGGAATCGCACAATACACACTTTTACAACCTTACTGTAAATCGTTAATAATTTCCTCTCAATTTACCACACTACTAATCCCAGGTTATGCCGATTCTATTCCAAAATGGAAATTCCACAAAAGTTTTGAAATTTCTCGATTTCTGTTGAACTAAATAACCTGTCACACAATGTGGAGGAATGCTATACCAGCATACAGGGTGATTGGTAATTCGACCTATTTCTGGAAAGGGGTTATACTAGAGAACATTTACAACAAATTTGACCCTATGCACCGGGGGTCGGAAATCAATGGGTTTCGAGTTATTGCAGTTTGTAGATTTTCTTGACATATTCCGACTTGCGACCAAAAACTACTAATTGTGAAAAAACAACTACACTCAGGGCACTAAACCAACACGTTGCTAACAGCTGACGAATGCGTGACTACTGGAAAAAATTCATGCCCAAAATTCCCATACCCACAGAAAGAAACAGTCATTTAAACACACGTCATGAAGAAATTTGGAAATTATCGTTTAAATCGAATAGGATTACTAAAAAAAATGTTAACACATTTAGCGTAAAAATTTCGGAAAAAACTTCCTCGTTTCATAAGCTCTCCAAAAAGATATAAATATTGTCAACTGGCACACTGGTTGTGGGGAAAATCTGAATAAAAAGTGGACAAGAATTCTGTGGACGGACGAATCTAAATACGACCGCGATGGTATTAAGAATTTTCATAATGCGCTTTTTGGGCCCCTAAGGGTCAAGAAAATCTAAAGAAATGGCTCACCAGAGAAAATTCTCACTAAATGGGAATCATCCACAATCACGTGATCGGGTCATTCTTTCTGCCCCAAAACCTAAACGGCATTACCTACGAAAACGAAGGGAAGAATTGACAACGCTGCTGGAGGATGTGCCGCTCGCCACAAGAAGGGGTATGATTTACCAACATGATGGCTGCCCAGCCCACTATTTCCGGGGTGTGCAACAGTGGCTGGACGACAATTACCCCATGCGATGGATTGGTCGAGGCGGCCCGACCCCTTGGCCGGTGAGGAGTCCGGATTTAACACCATGCGACTTTTACATTTGGGGTTACATGAAAGAGTTAGTCTACAGTACAACAGTGGATTCCCAAGAAGAGTTGATAAGAGAGAATTGTGACAGCCGCCCAATACATAAGAGACAGTGTGTCAACGTGAGTGACTGTGTCTGAAGTACTCCACAGGCTGCGTGCTTGCATACGTAACCGGGGGAGGCAATTTGAGCAGGATTTGTAGTTTTTGTGACAGTTAATTCTGACAACTTGGAATCATGAGTATCGTAAATAACATTATTATTTCACTCATTTTCGTTCCTTTATTCCTCATAACCGACAACTTCTTTTCACTTTACAAAGAGGACTACAACGCGCCTTCTCCGTTTTCTATTCAGATTTTCCCTCCAACCAGTGTGCCAGTTGACAACATTTGTATCTTTTCGAAGAGCTTATGAAACGAGGAAGTTTTTTCCGTAATTTTTACGCTGTGTGTTACCAGTTTTTGAGTAATCCTCTTCGATTTAAACGATAATTTCCAAATTTCTTCGTGATGTGTGCTCCAATGACTGTTTATTTCTGTAGGTATGGGAATTTTGATTATGAATTTTTTCCAGTAGTCACGCATTCGTCAGCTGTTAGCAACGTGTCGATTAAGTGCCCAGGGTGTAGTAGTTTTTTTTCACAATTAGTAGTTTTTTGATCGCAAGTCGGGATATGTCAAGAAAATCTACAAACTGCAATAACTCGAAACCCATTGATTTCCGACTCCCGGTGCATAGGGTCAAATTTGTTGCAAATGTGCTCTAGTATTACCCATTTCCAAGAATAGGTCGAAATACCAATCACCCTGTATACAGCGTGTCATTTTAATGGCGCCCACAGACCACACAAACGTATAGAGGACATCAAAACGAACAACTTTTCCCGGTAACATTTTTCTCTTTGTTGCGTAGTTTCGGCGGGCACAGTCGTTCAAAAAATCCCGTTTTGCCGCCTGAATGCTGGCAACCAAGCGCAACATTTGATCGCATCTGTGACGTCAGTTCCTGCGTCGAAACCCCACGGTAGTGTTGCAAGGAACACACAATTTTTTTGGAAAAATGACAGACTACGAATCACATTATGAGATGCAAAACGAATATAGGAACGCGTCCAGTAGACCGAACATCTAGGGAAACAACCTACCAGCCAGAAGACCAGCAGTCATTCCAGGGGAAGTGGGAAGTGAACCAACGATACGTAAAATGGTAGAAAAACAACGCATTCAAAATGAAGTGGCAATATCGGATTTTGTCTCCGCCTACATGTCAAATATCAACAAATTTTGTAGAACTTACAGCTTACATGTGGCTGTTTACGCCCAACTACTTCAAATATTTGCAAATCTCGTTGCAAGGTTGATACGGGGCCTCCGAGATACTTATATACTTATGTACGGGCCGCATCCTGATGACGTCAAAGGACTGATGACGTCAAAAGATTAGTCGTGCGTTTTGGCGAAATACATGTATTTGAATGAGAGATTTGTACGATAGAGAGTTCCTGTATATCTATTCATTTCAGAGTAAGAACAATAATTGTTATCCCAAACTAAACATAGTTGTCTCCTGATCAGTTACAAGTAAATTTATGCGTTTGTATGTAGTACAACATTTAATTACTCCCTCTGTCCCTGTCCAACAGAACTGAAGCTTGTGTCTGTTAAAAGAAAAGTTGGGGGTGATTCTAATTGAATTTGATGTGCTGATTTCAAATCTAGTTACAGATTTTTTCCATCACTCATGGAGTTTGAGTAACAGGGTACATACAAAATATCAGGTACATACAAATCTTATATAGCCTCATAGTGATACGATGCAATATTATTTACAGTGGCATATCTAGAATGTCTTCGAACTTGATTTTAGGCTGTACTTTGCCTGAGGAACATCTCTTTTTAGTGTCCAGCAATAATCTGCCAACATATTTGGAGTCCATTTTCCCTGGTAGCGCCTTTCCATTTCACCAATTTCCTGATGGAAACGTTCTCCATGTTCGTCGCTCATTGTCCCAAGGTTTTGAGGAAAGAAATCGAGGTGAGAGTCTAAAAAGTGTATCTTCAGAGACATATTACACCCCAGAGCATGATAGTTCAGAATCAAATTACTGACAAGTGCAAATAGTAAGTTCACATGAAAGACTCGAAAGAATACACGTGATGCCTCTCAGGGTATGGGCTAATATCTCTCTTCGTTGTTCAAACCAAATAAATGATTTTGAAAAGAGCCTAAATGAGCTGGAATTGGCTGCTTGGCAATCTTTCAAGGAAGTGACTAAAGAACGTATCAAACCACTGTTGACGTATCTTCCTAATTTCTTAAATGCACTTCCTGATCATTCCGCTTCAGTCTGTAGAAGGCGATCCGATCCGGTTTCGCTGCAACTCTTCCTTCTTCCAGGCTGCAAGTTCACCGTGCAAGTTCCTTTTTGGGATCGAACTCACTATTCAATTCAGCATTTCAACGTAACGAAATGTCAAAATGTCAACTGCTCGTGCCACTGCAAATTTTCCAAGTTTTGCCAGCAACGAGCGCGCGGACACGAACCGCAAATATGCGACGTCATAACACCCAACCGCCGACTGCACTCTTTGTGCGCCAAAAGTCCAGAACAGTATATTACTTAAGAGAGGACTGAAGTGTTCTTTCTCCTCATTCGTTCCGGAGTAAAAGTCTTACAATAATCGGTTACAGTTGCCCCTTCCCCCAAAAAAGGCATTAGATGGACTGATCAAGGAGAGCTAATGTCTTTCCAAGTCTCTTTATCTCCTTATATATTTGACCAGCCCTCGTAAAATATGTGAAATTGAAGGAAAATCTATATGTGTTTACTATGTTATAAGATATTTTGAAATTGTAACCTGAATTTTTTTTAAACGAGAAGAAGTTCTTTGTCACACACGTTGAGAGTTCCTCGGCAGGGTTTTCATTGTGAGTATGAACAGCCCAACATCATGCAGTACTGACCTTACACATTCATTGCCATAAAAAGCCTTCAATCTCTGATGAATGTCAATTGGGGGACACATTTTCTGCTGTTAGAAACTCGGTCAGCACGCCCTCGTATATTTTTCTTGGGGTAGGGGCTATTAAGCCATCATCCTGAGGATAATCGCGGAGCCACTTGAAAGATGAATTAGCGGGCTCCGTCTCGTCACATAATGGAAAAACCACTTGGCAGGCCCTCACTTTGAAAGGGTTGATGTGCCAACGAGTTCAGTTTAAAATTGATGTTATTTTAGATATATGGCAAGCTATTGGCAAGGCCAATGAAGATGTAAGGAATTAAACAAAAGCTTGGGGACATATTATGCTATCCCATAACTTTGAAACTGGTTTTTCGACTACTTAAGTGGAATATCGTTTTGAGTTAAGTGTGGTGGCAAATTATAGAATCTGGTATTCTAAGGTTCTGAGCGCCTTACTATTTTTATATTTAGTAGCAGGTAGTGTAATAAAGCACAGCAGCTACACTCTGCATCAGGAATCTGTAGAGTAAGGCCGCACATAACAGTACATAAGAGGAGAAAGCGAGAGGCAGAGCTAAACGGCTGATAGCTGAAGCTGCCCTGTCGAGGATCTACCTGTACAGAGGTTTGTTTTCGTTCGAGGTTTTGATGAATATATTTTGAGTAGAGGAAATGGCCATATGGGTATTTTTGGAATTATTTCCGTAAAATAGATACCAGTTGTTGTTTTTTTAAGGGATTTAAATGTTACTCTTTGAGATTTCTAATTTAACGGCTAGGATAAAATCAATCGTAAAATATTTTTCTTTCACACAGAAGCAAAAATCAAGGAAAAATATACTGAAGAGAAATTGCCTTGGCCTAAAAGGGCGTTACACCTGCGTTGGCTATCTTCATTCACAGCACGACTGCATCATGACATAACTTTTTTGACACATTGTAACAGTGTAACCCCCAACCACGGACATTAACAATTTCTTTATCAGGAGAATTGGCGCTGGTGAAAGAAACTGATAATACACATTTTCTTTGTCAACAATATCTTAATATGCATGCTGTATTGCTCTCTGTGGATTTTACCATCACATCACTCAACTTTCATACAGCACTGTACTCTAAATAATGTCGATGAAGAGATAATGGAAAAGAAGCCGTACATATTCTCTGATAAAGTCTTCTACACTGAATGAGTTTCACTCTCCTTCAGCTAAAGTAACAACGTGTCTCTACGTTTGTAAGTATTGAATTAATATCCACATACAAAACTATAGAAAGTAGTGTTTATGATTGTTTTGTGTTTCAACGTGTGCTTTCTTACCCTTACTTGCTTCTCAACGAAAATATTGCACATGTATAGTAAGGAAATTCAACTCAATAAAAGTAATGAACGAATTTGGATATACTTAAAAAAAATTTAACAATTGAATGTAAATAATTATAAATTCTATTTCTTCCAAAATATTTCTTGCGTAATTATCATACGGTGTCTATTCCTACAGATGAAATCTTTGTGTCCGAAAAAAAAATCATTTTCAATTTTGATAGCAAGAATCTCATAGTTCTTTCTCGACAATGAAGATTCACATTTTTTGGTAAATCGACACATATTACCATTTTCCACCCTTCAATATATACGCGGAAAGATCCTCTAATCCTCTGTTTCTCCTAAATAAGTTGACTAAATAACATCCTATTTCTTATTTTACAGAGTATAACTTTAAAACAAGACCATGAATATTTTCTCAACTGCTGTAATATTATTGTTGATCTCAATATTCGGATGTGATGCATATCTTCTGCCAGGTAAGTTCACATTTTAATTTATATTTACTCAAATACTGATCGCAGGAATACTGATAATATGACGCATGACTTTCATATATTACTTATGAAACGATCGGACCTGAAGTGAGAATAAAATCTCTAACAATTAAGAACACATTATGAATTTCAATTTTAAGGTTCATTTTCTAGTAAGGTGTTTCTATGACATTTAATAGGCCTATATGTAGTTAAAGTTTACAAAAGAAGGTAAATTTACCTAGAAATACTTTACTATACCAGTTATTCACTTACAATATAATGATTTCATCGGAACATGTCATCGAAGTATATAAGACTTGAATTTGTAATGCAAATATTTTGAAATGATTGTATCATAAAGTTTTCATTTGTCGGAATACATATCTTACTGACATAGAATATAGAATTGCTGCGTTACTGTAATATTGGACAACGTTGGCAATTGTATTTTGTTTTTAACTATTACACAGCTCGTTCAATAAAAGGTTGTAAAAGTTAGGGTGACAATTTACTCATGAAACTTATGTTACATAAAACTATAGATATTATTTTATTTAAATGTTGGAATCATTTATTCTTTGAAATAAATAGTAGAAAATGAAAATATAACGTGGTTACTGTATTGTACTCTGATTGTTTTTGATTTAGTGTAGTGTTTACTTCGGTTCTGATCAAATAGTAACTAAATTAACCTAATTTGTTATTAACGCTAGCGTACCCGAGAGGGGCTGTCAGGCCCACCATCTATATTTCAATATTTCTGCATTATTTTTGTTCACAAAACCATAAATATAAAGTAAATAGGAGGCAATATGCACTTGGGCCTATCAGGCACCATTTTTTGAATACGGTTTAATCGAGACACGCATCCAGTGACAGTGTACAATTGGTTGGTAATGATGTTTTTTTTTTTTGTAATTGTTATTGTTTTCTGTGAGTTTAAGCGAAAATATGTGTGTGACACCATGCAATATTCGTTTTTTTTTATTAATGATCGTAACTTTTGTAATTAATATAATTAATATACATAAATAATCAAGAAAGGAAGAAGTGATTCAAAAAGAAAACGGTTCTTGAATTTTAATGATAAAAAAGACTTGTGGGCCTATGAAAGAACCCCTCAAGTACATACGTTTCTCGTACGGCAAGGGAGGGCTAGGGTAAACACTTAACAATAACAAATAGCATGTTCTTGCTCATTTGTAACTCGAAATGAACGCTGCCAATTTCCAAAGGGGTGGACGGACCCTTCCCCCCCGACGCCCATGTTTACACCTGAAGCGTTGAGCAACAATAGAAAGTTTTTGGACTACAGGTGGAAAACTTTTAAGTTTATTTTATTTGTTACAGGTGAACAGTGCATTATAGGGCCCTACATTCCGGGTCAGCGTCTGGGGCGTTACATATACCATACTGATATCAAGACGTGGGAAGAAGCTATTGTCATTTGCGCATTGGAAGGGGCCCATTTGGCTATCGTCAATTCGGCAGAGGAAGAAAATGGAATAAAGAATTTGCTTCAAGGTCGTATTTCGTTGCTGGGGATTCATGATGTCAACAGAGAGGGAGTCTTCGAGACAGTTGAAGGTAAGGATTCTCCTATAGCTGGTCGCATTTCCAGGTGGCTGCTGACCTTCGTCGCTATTCCTGGCTGTTTCTGTCACCCAGTCGTCTTCAGGACTGCTTGGCACGATGGGTGTCGACCAACTCAGTTGCGAAGTAAAAGCTGCAGAGGTAACATCATACTCCCGAAGCAACGTTGCCAAGCGTATTTCGTTTGGCCAGTTGCATATCGACCTGTGGGTAGTCGTTCCGGAAACATCATTTTCCAGCACCACGTGTGCAGTTGTACCATTAACTCCCGTTCATTTGTGGTGCTGACGATATCGTTGTCGGAGAACTCCCTCGCTTTACAGTACGTTTGGCAACGGTGCACCCGACGTTCATTTGTTTCGCTCCTTGTGACACGTAAATGCCCGAGGCCAGTCGAAGATTATTCAACTGATCCCTGATTCGCTCTTTTCCAACCGCCAGCTGGAAACGCGACCAGTAAAGTTTTTCTGAGAGTTGCATTGCAGGAAGTAGTTCTTTTCTCCTGGTAGTACGCAACGGTGCGCAGTACCTGCATCTTTTTAAGGTGAGAATAGAAAGTAATAAAGATTTATTTTAAAAAGAAATGTGTGTGTGTCTATGTACAGTGTCTCTATGTACAAGGATAATATACCAAATATTATCTATTAAACGAAAAGTTCACGATTATCAATAAACGGTTTAACCTATCTGAGCTTTCAGGAACTTTGCACGCATAATTCCACTGTCTAGGCCAATGACAGAAAAGCAAGCAATACTTTTATTTATTCTTTAAATCAATTAAAGGAACGTGTAAGAATTTAAAAGAAATAAAGAGCGGAACGGAATGACTGTTGTTCTACCTTAAAAATTGTTGTTCTTCGAAATAGTAAAATAAGTAGGATTTAATCCAACACCTTAACACACTGTTCCACGACTCTCTATTGACTAACACTGTCAAATGTGATGTGATTTTATGAATACAATTTTCCGCCTGTTTACGTATAACGTCACGCACATTTAGCAGTTCGCAAACGTTTTTGCAAACGCTGTAATTATTTCATGTTACCATACGTAACAGCAAATACATTTCATAAGACTGTTCTGGACAAGAGACTTGCGTCAGAAAACAAGCATTTCATATGTTGCAGTATCACAAGAAGAGAACATCGCCCTGCAATGTTCAAGGCTCAAGATATTTTTCATTAATAATGTCTAATCAACATAATAAGTTAGAAGAAGTAACTAGCATTTTCACAACAACTACCAATATTCTTGTTTTTCTTCATCACTTCCAAAATATATTCTCGAAGATAGCTGCTATACCACAAGAAACAATTCAAAATTGAAGTAAAATTCAACTACATGTATATCCAAGGACATTTACAATATTGGAGGAACAGAATACTTAAACATTGTTGATTCAACGGAAGATAAGGGCGTGGTGTAGTGGTGTCGGCCCCCGTGGTGGAGTGGTTAGCACATCGCGCTACAACACCGGGGGTCCCGGGTTCGAATCCCGGCTCGGGTATTGATGTTTGTGATTGTCTGTCCTGAAAAGTCCTGAAATTGAGAATTGAATGAAATTATATAGGCTGCTAGCGGTCCCAGGTTCGATCCTCCTTACGAGGTGTTCTCTTTTATTTAATTCTCCTTCTATTAAACAAGAGCATGGCAACATTATTTGTAATAATAGTGTATAGTGGCTAGATTGTCCTAAAACTGGAATTTACTAAAAAAAAAAAACAAATAAATTAATTGACACACGATTAAAGGGATATTTTCACGTATCAGATCTTGAATTATGATACTCTAACGATAATTGTGTTCTGCTTCAAAGACATTGATTGACAAATATTAATCAAATAATCATTATATTTGTGGCAATTCAGGACACACTAATATTAACCCTTTTTCCACTCGAGTTCAATGCAAAGATACCTTCACAAATATCGACTGAAAAGTTTCCATCATGTGTAATTCTCCATTAAATATTTTCGCCCAGTCGTATTACCTTCGTTTTCTTTGTTACAAACAAGTTTTCTTTGCACATGACATGTAGGAGGGGGGTTGGATCTGCATTTCACATTGGTCAGCTCCTTCTACCTGTGTTCAGGAGCGAAAGCTTGTGGGGTAGTGGTTACTGTTAAGGATTGATAATCTGATGGTCGTAGGTTCAAACCCCTTCGGTGGCAGAAACTTTTCGTACGTTTTAGACATACCCCATTGCGTTCATTGTCCACGCCGTATGAAACGGAATGATTCAGATTGGAATTAACGATGGGGGGAGGGGAAATGTTAAATAACAAAATTTCAACGAACCGAGTAGAGGAGAAAAATTGGATAAATATGAAAATTACATTCATGTTTTTAGTGGTATAATCGCAGGTAAAATCAAAGATCTTACGTGGAAGATTTTATCTTGGTCTGAACTCGGCCAAAAGGAACTTCGCACCGATCTAATACATTCTCCAATACATTATAAAATGTTAATGAATGTTTCATGTCGATAATTTTATCAATGCATCAGTTCTTGACGCCGAGACATATTTTCTGCAACTACCCCTTCTCTCCTCTCGTCTCCAGTCCCTTCTGTTCTTAACTTCTCCTTCTCCTTCTTCTCTCCCGTCCTTCTCCTCTATTTTTATCTCGTACCGCCTTCCCTACTTTTCTCGCCTCTTGTCTCCATCCCACTCTTCTCCACTCCTCTTATCTCCTCTCCTGTCTTATATTTCCGACTCCTCTGCACTCTTCTCCTCTTCTTTTCGTTCTTCTCTTTTTCTCTCCTTTACTCTACACTCCACTACCCTCTTATTGTCTACTCCTCTCCTCTCCAAACTCCTTTCCTTTTCTTCTATCAGCTCGCTTTCCTTCCTCTCTTCTCTCCTCTTTGCTCCATTTTCCTCATCTCTCCTCGCATCTTTTTCCTTTCTCCTTATTACTTCTCCTATCCACTTCCTCTGTCCTCTATTTTCTTCCCTTCCTTACTTTTTCTCTTCTCCTTTTGCTTTCTCTTTTCTCCTCTCCTTTGTTCCCTTTCGTTTCCTCTCTCCACTTTTCCTTTGTGTAGACTCATCAACAATGAAATACTATAAAATCGATGTTGTTTCTTTCTGAGGTGGCTCAGTCGGTAACGCGTCTGACTACCATGCTCAAGGTCCCGGGTTCGATCCCCGGTCGGTTCAAATCCGGGAACTTTTCTAACGATGGAAGCGAGGTGGTAGGTGGAAGGTACCTGGGGGAAACCCTGGGGGGTAAAGGCGGTCAGGGGCGTGATGCTGATCACATCACCCCCACTCACGACCGGGATCAAGAAAGTGTGGGGCGTTACCCCCACACCCCCTATACGCCTTCATGGCGTGGTGCTATGCACAGGGGAGCACTTTACCTTTACCTTCTTTCTGAGAGTATTGCAACAAATGTAATACTGATTTTTTTCTAGTTTTATGCAATAATATTTGGAAATCTTTCTTTCGCGTATTTTATAAATACCTAATGTGCATGTGGCAACCCTGAAATTGAGCCTAACTCTACATGCAACACACTAACGCCTTGTGTAAATTGGGTTGCCTAGTTTAAAATGTCGTTGTCCTAAAACTTTTGAGAGACACTGTACATGAATACACAATAATTTATGAACAGACCACAATGTTTTGAGTACTACTACATGGACACCTTAAGAAAATTTTCCAAGGGATGTCAAAATCGACATCATGTTTACACGAAGTGTTTTAAGGAAGATAAGAAGAAGGAGATGAGAGAAGAGATGAGAGAAGTAGCGGTAGAGAACAAGAAGAATGAGAGAATTCTAGAACAACACAGAGCGAGAAAAGAAAAGAGACGGGAAACATAAGTGGGAGGCTGATAAAGAAAGATAAATAAAAAAGCGTGACAATACACACACGCAGAGAGAGAGAGAGAGAGAGAGAGAAAGAGATAGAGAGAGTGAGAGAAAGAGAGAGAGAGTGTGAGAGAAAGAGAGAGATAGGAATAGGGAAGCGAGAGAGGGAGGGAAAGTAATAGAGAAGCTAGCAATAGAGATAGAAATAGAGATCAGAGAGAGAGAAAGAAAGGACACAGAAAAGCGAAAGACATAGGAAATAGACATTTGAAAGAAACCAAGCAGAAACGGAGAGAAGAAAGAAATAGAGATGCGAGCAAGAGATAAAGAAATAGATAACCCATAGAGGGAGGAAGAGAATAGAAAAGCGAGAAAAAACAAGAGAGGAAGAGAGAGAGAGAGAGAGAAAAAAGAACAGAAAAGCGAGAAAAAAAGACGAGAGAACTTGTCTGTGCAGCCAGCCTAAAGAAAGTTATGGTGAAAGTGCTTATAAATTTTAACTACCCCTCGTATAATCTCACAATTTAATGAACTTTGGGTAATTAGTGTACTTTTGTTTCCTGCAGGTGATCTCGTATATGGCATGTACAATAATTGGAATAGTGGAGAGCCTAACAATGTCGGGAATGAAGACTGTGGACTTTTACTTAAGACGGGAAAAGTTAATGATCTCAAATGTAACTATAGAAGATCCTTCTTGTGCGAGAAGTATGAAAACGATTGTACTAACCCAAATACATGTTGTGAGTCATATCATTAATATATCTTCTGTATTGTAATGCTTAAGTATCCACTTCATCATTTTCTATGCTTCTTGCACACGAAGGGAACACCAATCTAAGTATGACTTTGTTCTGTATATTTTAAACACGATGATATACTTTACGTCACTTTCACTTACACAAATATAATAATTTTCACGCATTTCAGGCACCTGAATGTGCCGAATGTTATCAAATATTTCTGAAAAGTTATCATGTGTCTTAATTTAGTAATGTGTCTAATTAAACAGTTATCTCCAAATTAGAATTAAAAACTAAGCCACTGCTTGAGCTGTTATTTTTTCTAGCTTCTCAATAATGTCTAATTTAGCTTCAACTTACACTAACATTTAGCTAATAAAGTCTCACATGTAATTGGAATGGGGAAATAAATGTGTAATACATTGAAAGATATTTTTGTATTTTCTTTGTTGTTTTGCATTAACACTGTCTAGTTTATGCATCATGTTTTTTTTTTCTATTCCAAATGATATGAAACCAGAAAATATTTGCAAATCACTTAAATAACTGCTACTGGTGTATTTACAATCTTATGTTCGTCTAATTCAGGATAAAATGTATCTTCTTTATAATCGTTACGTAAAGTGACATTACACCACATACTCTATGCAATTGGATACGATTGTCTATCGTAAATAAATTTTCATGCTTTAAAGGTTGAGGTGATTTCATTGCTTCGGAAGAAGATTGTTCCTAATTTATGATTTCAATACCTTCACTTCTATATTATCGTTGGTTCATTACGCTCGATTTGTGATGGCTTTTAACACTCTTATGCAGCCCGCTCACCGGAGAAGAAGCGATACGACGCGACGCGACGCGACGCAACGCAACGCAACACGACACGACGAGTCACAAGGCGATACGACATTCATTCATTCATTCATTCATTCATACTTTATTGGTTTTAGCTGTTATACCAGCTCTACACCAAGTGTCCTAAAAATATGTCATGCATGACACTGTTACACAAATTACAAATTTTGAATATATACAGTTTTCTTATACATAATTTATCTACATTATTATCATACAAATTTAAAATTGATAATAAATACAATTGTTAAATCTGGTGACTATATCAAGTTACACATTTTGAATATTTACAATTTTCATATGTCTATATTAATATCATGAAAAAATCTACAAATGATAAATACAATTGTTACATCTGGTGACGATATTAAGCAGGATAAAGAAGTTGGAACAGGTATTCCTTTTTTTATTAGATTCTTGAATAACATCTCCCTTTGAGTGGTATAAACTGGACATTGAAATATAACATGATGAGCATCTTCCTGATCTAGATTGCACT
The DNA here is from genome assembly GCF_977018435.1 of Lepisma saccharinum. NCBI lineage: Eukaryota > Metazoa > Arthropoda > Insecta > Zygentoma > Lepismatidae > Lepisma > Lepisma saccharinum. Next base: position 75,144 of record NW_028143111.1, on the reverse strand, counting down.
TGCACATAGGTGAATTTACTAAATTAATTTTATATAAATGGTGATTTAAACGTATGTGACCTGATCTCAATCTTAGTATTAAAACTAAAAACTTTCTGGTTATATTAAATGTATAAAACCACGGAGTCTTATTGTTTAAATTTAGTACATTTTTATATGAATGACCCATATATGTAACTTTTTGTTTGACCCATATCTCCCAATCTTGTTGAATTTTGTTTTTAACTCTTGGTAACATATCTGTATATGATAATAATATATTCGTTCTGCGATCCATAATTCTTGCTTCTTTAGCATTTTTATCTGCCAGTTCATTATAATGAAACCCTGAATGTGCTGGCATATATGCAGAATGAATTGTCCTTCCCTCTGTAGTTAACTTACCATACAATCTTATTATGTAAAGTACCAATGCTGATGCCTTATATAACTTTTTATATGAAGATTGCACACTGTACAAAACACTTTTAGCATCTGTTAATATTAATATCCTTTTATCTGGAATATTATTAATGTACATCAATGCACGATATATTGCATATGCTTCTGCCGAGAAAATAGAATACTCTCCATGTAGTCTAAACTTTTTAATATTTCCATTTGAAGAGTCAATAAAAGCACATCCTACTTCTTCTTTATTTTTTGATGCATCTGTGTATATGAATCTATAATTCTCCCAATTTTGTAAATATAATTGAATATTTGCATAAACGCGATACGACAAGACGAGTCGTTTTGTTTGTTAGCTAAAATAGAATAGGAGATTTCGATCATGTACGCAAAAGGCCTAGGTCTGTCTTTTATAATTTGGGAAGTGGGTAACGATGCATTATAACAGTTTACAGCAGAATTAGTGTATCAATGTGTATGTAGAATTGATATATCAGTTTATATGTTGTGAATTGAATATATTTCTAGCAAATAATTGGTTAGATTATACGAAATTAACCATTTAATATAAGATTCAATGACAACATTTAATTGCTGGCTTCAAGTTGCCCGAGTCTCTGGTCTGTGATTAGATGTCTCTGCCTGAAGTAAATCGATTCGCGCATGCGCAGATCGTTTTGTTCCAAACTGCTCCACGCAAGACGAAATTCCAAGGGCCTTCGTTGTATTGTCGCTAACCGTCGCAACCTGTCGCACGCTGACTCGGGTCAATAGTTTCGTATGGTGTGCGGCTGACCTTAACGTTCTTTTGCCGGCGACGTTGCTAGCTGTGAAACTTCCACGTTGTCTCAGCAGCAAACAGTTTTTTTACTGAACCTGTTTCTCTTCTCCAATCCACCCCCATTTTGGCATTGGATTCGTCCAGCCAGCGCATGCGCGCTTGAGATTTTCGGCGATAAAGGCAGACGGATTATCCCAACCAGCAAAAATCTCCCAGGAATATCCATTGGATATCCACAATGTCCAGATAAGATCCATGGATATTATGGATATCCATTGAATGTCCATTAGATATAAATTTCTGGACGTCTTATGATATCCAGAACTGGACATCTAAAACTCGACAAATTCTTGATTTCTAATACATAGCCTAAACGTGTGTAGAACTGGTTGTAAGAAACATTGTCCAATTCCGAATATCCAATACGTCGCCAGATCTCTTCCAAAACTGGATATCCAAAATACATACAATTCTGGATATCTAATACATGTATAGAACTGATCCAAAATTTGTTATCCAACAATGAACATAAATAGGATATGTTTTGAATATTAGAAACTGGTAGGAGTGTGCTGGATCTCGAAAAGTCGGGACCGGGATCGGGAAAAAAAATTATCTTCCAAATCCCCACTTCGCGAAATGAATTCCCTACTTTTCGGCATCCCGAGCAGTCGGAAAATACCGAATGGTCATTTTTAAAAGTCGTTAATTCTCGGCGTTTTCTGCATTGTAAATGTCTGTAACTTATGGAAAATTGTTCGTTTTTGTACCAGAAATGCGAAAACAATCACTTAAAGTGAAAATTACGTGTAGAATTCGAGATTTCCAGAGCTTCGGGAAATTTTGAACATTAGCAATCCCGAAAATTTCCCGACTTTGTCAGGAAATTGCGAATTTTTCCCCTCCCGAATGTCGGGATTTAAAAAATTTCCCGTCCCGACCCAAAAAGTTCTGTCCCGCACACGCCTAGAAAATTATCATAGTATTCCCGTTGTGTATACTTTTTTATATTTTATCTTGCAATTGAAACAATAATTGAATTGAAGCATTAGCGTTTCTGTACATATATGAAATGTCATTATATGCAAGAAAAAATATTGCGCTGCGAAGTTCAATAGAACACACATATAACACCCGAAATAAGCAGCTCTTAAAGCCTTACTTCACCAGGCTAACATTAGTTCAAGAAGGACCCCAACAGATGGCAATTAAAATATTCAAAAAAAAAAAAGGTAAAGTGTTCCCCTGTGCATAGCACCACGCCATGAAGGCGTATAGGGGGTGTGGGGGTAACGCCCCACACTTTCTTGATCCGGTCGTGAGTGGGGGTGATGTGATCAGCATCACGCCCCTGACCGCCTTTACCCCCCAGGGTTTCCCCCAGGTACCCATGTTATTCGACGCTGGGTGGGCGCCGGAGCCGCTTCCATCGTTAGAAAAGTTCCCGGATTTGAACCGGCCGGGGATCGAACCCGGGACCTTTAGCATGGTAGTCAGAATCGTTACCGCCTGAGCCACCGCGGCCACAATTAAAATATTCAACCATTTACAAAATGACATAAAAGCAGAAAGTATGACAAGTTTCAAAAATAAATTAAAGAAACTATTAGTTAATAAGGAATATAGTGTTAGTGAATATCTAGATTGTAAATTATAGAAAATTTGTAATTATATATTTTTATTTTATATGAACTGTACTGAACCCTCCAAATACGAATGTATATGGTTAATATGGAGTAATAAATTGAAACTTATTTACTTGTTCTATTTAGTGATTTAATATTTTTCTTCTTAGAATCAGAAAATTTCGATTTAGTCTTACTAAACGCTACAATAGAATCGAGACTAAAATCGAGTAAATCCTACTTAGCTCAACCGGGAATACCCGTTCCTTATATTTAGCATAGACATATGTACTTTTTGTGTTCATACAATATCCAAATTACGTACAAAAATGTCTAAATCAAAGCATAATGTCCAGATTACGTCCCACTTGATGTCCAAAACATGTTCAAAAGTGATCCGAAAATGTCCAAAACATATCCATTTCTGGATATCTTTTGGATATCACGTATGCGGACAAATAGATACCCAGCAGATATCCAGTGGATGTCAATTGGACATTCCTGGATATCTTTAGGATATTCAGAACTTCCGACACAAATATACAAAATATATCCAGTGGATATCTTTTGGACGTTTGTGTGCTGTGTGGGATATTGTACAGGTTTCTTATTACCTATGGCGCAGTTATAGGCTAAACACAGCATGAAATTGTTTATTTATTGCCCTTTACACAGTATCTTGACAATGATTGATCAGATAATAGTTTTGTTATCTTATACCTTAAAAGAAAATTAAGCCCATGTATGCAATTGATATGGGGTTCCATCATGCAGAGTTGGTGAAAGTGTCGTTCACTTCTTATGTTTGCATAGTTGAACATAAATCGACAGTGTCCATAAATCAATTATCAACTTAAGTGACCACACGCCAGTTGACAAATCACAGGCTAACTCTCCTAGTGGTGTCAGCCCACCTTATTAAGTTTAAAGATAGCAACTGTTGGCGTTTATACATTCAAGCTGCAGGGAGTGAAATAAGCCAAGGGCAGAGCATTGATAATAACACTGTGCAACAATGGTTTTGTTAAAAGTAAAATTTCAACGGTTCTTCATGTTTTGACACCTGCTGATTCCGAAAATGAAGTCAGAGATTGTCAATCACCCACCATTTTTTTGTAACATTAAAAATATAATTATGCATTATTATTGCAGCATGCAGTCCATAATTAGCTGATTGGTGTTCAATATTTAAAATACTTTTATGTCTTTGCTCCAACAATACGCTGGTAACTTTATGCCTTTGATGTCTGCATGAATGACAACAAGTAAACTTGTTAAACAATTCAACTGAAAAATTTGACAACGATTAACTTTACAACACAATGCTGTGATTTAACTGTTATGTCTACTTCTCATTTCAATAGCAAGTCGACTGGAGGAAAGAAGCTTTTCCTGAGTGTTCTTCAGTTCCAGTGAGTGTTTCGAAGCAAAGACAGAATCATGTTAAGAAGTTGCGTAAATGACAGGAACAATTTTTGTTATATCGGTGGTGAGTTGACCTTGAAAGCAAATAGGAGAACATTTACTCCTCGTGTAAGAAGAGCTTTGAGTGTTACTTTGGCAATAAGATAGACGAAAACAAGAAATGGGCCCCTGATATCTGTTGTGCGAACTGTGTAACGCTTTTGAGTGGTTGGCTGAGAGGATCTCGTTATATGCCTTTTGGAGTTCCTATAATATGGCGGAAACCTAAGGATCGTATAACAAACTGCTATTTTTGCTGACAAATATATCTGGGATAAATTCGAAATCAAGGCATACAGTGAAATATCCATCACTAGAATCAGCAACTCGACAGGTGCCTCATGGACCTGGAGTTCCCATACCTGCTCCACCAGATGACATATGTGTAACGGAAGAAAGGGAAAGTGTTCCTGACAAATGTAGCGAATTGCATAATGATCCTGATTTTGTGGGGAGTGTTTCGACAGCTGAACCTCACTTAATAACTCAAGAGGATCTTAACGATTTAGTTTGAGATCTAGAGTTAAGTAAGGGTAAAGCAGAACTGCTTGCATCGCGATTAAAAGGATGGCATTTGTTGGAGAGTGACACTAGAGTTACTTTTTTCCGGTAACGCCAAAAAGACTTTGTAGATATGTATGCTGAAGATAAGGACCTTGTTTTCTGTTGTATCATCGATGGTCTATTAGAGTCACTACGTGTTGTCCATAAAAGTGAAGAATGGCGTTTGTTTTTTGACTCTTCGAAAACAAGTTTGAAAGGAGTTCTACTGCACAATGGAGATAAATATCCAAGCATTCCCGTAGCATATTCCTGGGGCATGAAGGAAAGTTATGAAAATATGAAACTGTTATTAACAAATACCTAGTACTGTAAATACTCTTGGCAGATATGTGGAGATTTAAAAGTTATTGCTATCTTCTCAGGATTGCAACTAGGTTACACCAAATGTTGCTGTTTCCTATTGAAATGGGACAGCAGAGATAGAAAAAATCATTGTTAAAAAGAACTGGCCGAAGAGAGAGTCACTCATCGCAGGACAGGAGAATTTTGTTCATCCACTACTTGTAAGTTCAGACAAAATCTTACTGCATCCTCTCCACAAAAAGCTTGGTCTGATGAAGAATTTTGTAAAAGAAATGGATCGTGAGGGTGGTGGATTTATGTTCTTCAAAGAGAGGTTTCCGCAAATTACTGAGGCGCAACTAAAAGAGGGAATATTTGTTGGCCCTCAAATCAGGAAACTAATGAAAGATTATGACTTTGAAAAGAACCTAAATGAGCTGGAATTGGCTGCTTGGCAATCTTTGAAGGAAGTTTGCATACATTTCCTCAGAAACTACAAGTCAGAAAATTACAGAGAACGTATCAGTTATTTGATTCAGAACTATCATGCTCTGGGGTGTAATATGTCTCTGAAGATACACTTTTTAGACTCTCACCTCGTTTCTTCTCGCAAAACCTTGGGACTTATCTTTTAACAGACAAAAACTTCAATTTTGTTGGACAGTGTACTTAGTGATAGAAACATTTAACTCGCTACATTTGTGAATGGTATAACATATTTAATAATATTCTCACAATTTTCTGAACTCTTACTACATTTATGATGAAATATCTTCACATTTTTTTATGGATTAACAAAACTGCTCATTGCACAAAAGAGGATTGATTGTACCTGAGTATGCACAAGTCAGTATAGAAAATGGCGATTATATTTCAGGAGTGCACAACCGAAAAGTTGTGCTTCTTTCCTGAAAGGATTTTTCGCAAAGGTAATAAAAAAAATTTAATGCCTCCTATTTTAAATGAGATATTGTTTTTAAACGTAGGTGTTCATAATTCTTTAAAGGATGCTCAAACATTGGATTGAGGCTGAGATGGAAACAAAGCAGACAGTGGAAGGAATTAATATTAGGGAGCAGAGGAGAGCAAGAACAGTAGGTCTAGTTATTTTAATTTAGTGTGCACAGCATAAACTATGATGCTTTATTTCAACCTGACCACTGAGTCGTCGAATGGGGATGCGATGAAATTTACCTTCATCAATTTCATAATATTCCTTCCCAGGCCCGTACTCAGGACTTCCTTCAGGGCTGGCAGATCCGAAAATTTGGAACTTAACTGCTGTTGGATGGATTGACGACAAAATGCATCGTACTGACAACAGTTCAAAATCTGAAAAAATAGTATTAAATTATATTTTATTTCAATTAGAAGCGAAAAAATATTTTTCCATCAGTTATGAATTAGTAACAAAGCTTTAAATAATTCTCTACTACTCAAAGCTTGGAGATATATATATGCATCTACAATACGGAATGACATTGCACAGCTCAAAAATAAACATAAGGCAGAAAAAAGACATGGTAAATTCATATTGCCCGTTCGCACCTATTTAAACACTTGTCTGCATAATGTCACACCTCTTATGGAAAAGGAATAAAAACAAGATTGAAGAGTACTTTAGTGCAACTCACATGATTTATGTACGTGTCTTTTTGCTCTAGCTGTTGCTTTAGTGTCTCATTCAAATGTCTTATTATGACTACTGAACAAACTGTGGAACATGAAGGTTTCGTTGCAATCTTAGTATCTTATAAGAAGTGAATAATTGTGTATCAACGTTTGGACGTTCAAAGTATGAATATATGAATTATGGTAAGGTAAAAGTGAGAATATGTTGTCAGTATTCACACTTCTTGTTTTTTTACTTACAATGGCAATACTTATCTAACATCGGATGCTTGTAGGATAAAGTTTATGGCTTCCAAGCAAGTTGTAATCAACAACAGCAAGAACAATTCCTATATATAATGTGAGCAAATGGAGTGACAAAAGTGTCACAAAAGCATAGAACAAAGGAGCAATGATCCATCCAGCACCAACCGCGCGGCTTGCAACATGCACAGCGAATGAATTCACCAACTGGATTACTTCTCCCATAATAATTCGCATAAGAACGGCCTAGAAAATTCACAATCACAGGTGCTGATTTTCTCGTTTCTCCTCACACAACCTGCTACCTTCACTTGGTGCAAAGGTACATAAACCTTAATCTTAAAACTCAGCTAGCTTATCTACAGGGTAGGGTTCTTTGTAGACAACGAAACCAGACAGGATGCCTTCCAATGGAGACGTTTAAACGAATATATTATGTAAACACAGGATACATGGAGTAAGAATTTTACATGATAAGCTACGTTCTTCTATAATTTTCTCGTTTACAGTCAATTTTCATCTCAATATGATTTTTATTATTTATTTTCTCTATTTGAATATTCTTCTATCTGGACTTCCTTCGTAATGGACAGATCTGGATCTGGACTTCCTTCTTGTCTTCTTTGTAAACTTCCCTCTGGATTTCAATTTGTTTATGTTTTGACTATTTAACGAATTCCTTTATCCTTTTCCAACTTTTTCCTTTAAGCTTTGGGAATAATACTAATATCCTCCCTTGCGGCTGAGATTGTAACGCGCCAACACTAATTGAGTACAACAGAGTGTATACTTGGTGCAAACGATTGACACGCGCATCCAAGTAGGTGCTACGGTTAAAATGCGCAACCAAAAAGTGCTGTGGGGCGTCGATTGGAACGCGCACGCCACTGATGTAAACAAAATTTCCGCTATGGGAATGATAAATCAAACAGATGCAATATCTGGTCAAAGACACAAACTTGTATCAGTGCTTTGCCTTCGTTAATTTTCATATTAACTTACATATGATCACTGATTTGATTTATAAAATGTATATATTAATTTATTTATTTCATATTTATTCTTTGTCTTCTTATAATATATTCTATTGTTTTTCATCTTTCCAATTTGCTTTGATCTTATTTATAAAGTTATTCACATATATTATGCCAATTCTTAACCTTGCACGCCTGGTGCTGCCATCTCTATTCCTCTTTGGCAAACTATTTACATTACTGGGTCCTATTGGGTACGTAACAATCCACAGTGTTTATCGTGGTCAGGTTGTCCGTCATCTCAATGGGTGTAAATGGAGTGCACATCGTCCCCTTAAAGTAATGCAAATATCATAATTTAAGTTAATATTCATCTCACATGAGCACAGACTACACAGTTCTACAAGGCTTTTGCTACCAGTGCCGAGTCCTAAATGCCAACGGAGTGTTATGCTCATCAAAGTGTGGGTACAAATAACCCGTGGTGGTTATTTAGGGCCAGAGGCTACCCACCGACTGCCAACTTCACACCCACATGCCCCAGCAGAGGTGTCCAATCAGTGAAGGGGTGACGTGTGGTCAGCACGACGACCCCCCAGTCGTTGGTGTAGGTTTCCATGACCGGGTTACGCTACTCATTCGTAGCTCCCCAATTTCCTTGCGTAAGTGGGTGGCCACCTGTACCATACATAGACCGAAATCTGAGGAGACAAGTTATTACGCTTCCCCCAGAAGACTCGAACCAGCGATCGTCCCGTAGGCGGAACCTAAAGCATTATGGCCTAGACAGCATGGCCACGGTGCGGGAATGTATAAAGTAAAGTATATGTTTGCATTTGCTAGTGTGGGCGTAAAGAAATTACGGTGAATATTAGAAAAAAAGTGTCTTTCACAAACTCGGAACAAAACCAAAATGCATTTTTTGTATCAAGGAAACAGATCTTAATCGTGTGTTAGCACTAAATATTCAATTCAAAATCTCTCTTGTGGAAACACCCTTTCATTTTCCTTCATACGGGTGTCTCTCATATCTTATCTTCTCTTTGATAACAGAATGAGTATGTCATGGTTCTTCGTTGCTAAGTTGGCATGGATTTTTCATATTTAAGAATTATTAAGCAATAATTTCAATTTTTATGGTAAGTACTCTTAATATAATTTAAGTGTATTGAATATAGTAATATTAACTAAATCAGTCACTACATTACTCTGTAATGCAGAGTATTATAATCAAGTATTCGTCAGTATATTTTTATCTTAGCCTGGTACAGAATGGGTGTATGCAATATGGTGACATGACAGTACACACTCATAGTCATGGGTTCCCAAACGTTTTCGTTTCACGGCGCCCGTAATGTTTCGAGATTTTTCCGTGGCACCCAAGTCAGGATGTAGGCCTATCTGACACTTGCAAAGCTCAGTTAGTGTGGTGAGGTTGCTTGCATTAAGTTATAAAATAAATACATATTTGAAATTCAGAAATATTTTATTTGAAAAAAGGACTAAATAAGCACGCACATGTTTGGAACAATCATATCATATCAGTGAAAACATTGGGACCACTATCATATATAAAGCCGTGAATGGGTTTACGTTTAAAAAGGCTAAACAAAATTCTTAAATGGAGGTAAAAATCACATTCCAAACAGAAAACATTGCTTTATGGTCACTTTCTTCTCGGATAGGCTAATCGATGGTCATGGGAGGGGGTCTAGGACATTTTGGTAGATATACCCAACCTTCAACAACTCAGAAACTGCAAAGTGACCAGTATGGTGAATGGTGTTAGGTGACATGTATGGTGTGCATTTCTTGCGAACTGCACAAAGTAATTAAATAGATTTCCAACTACATTTTCACTTATGAATCTTGAAATATTATTTTAGATTGCATTACAATATTAATTACATCCCATTCATCATATTTTGAGAAAATACACTATCAAGTATGCGGTGTGCTTTTATGGATTTTTAAAAACAGTGCCTTAAAACATACGAAGAAACTCTTCGACCTTCTCGAGATCAATCATGGTAAGTAAAAAATTAAAAGTTTGACAAACTTTGCTTCAAGGCAATTTTCTGCTTAGAAATAGTAATCCGGAGAAAAGGATTTTTTTTAAAATATAAATATAGTTGTTAATATTTGTAAATATTTTAAAAGTAATTGTGAAGGTTAATGATAAAAGTATTGAGTGTAATGAATATATTCGTGGATACTGTTTGAATATTGACAGAATGTTTTGCTTCCAGCTACTAGTATTAAACTTTATATTCAGGATGTTTAGGAAGCAACATTTGAAGTTCCACCTGGATACACGTCCCCAGCCCCTCCCTTATTTCGCCAGTGGTGACACCATTAAAACGGCTGCCAGGAAACACTACATTCGTCTTTCTATTGGTAAGTTAACTCAGGAATTATTTATCGAATTTATTTTCTTAAAAAATTAACCCATTTCGTATCTCTCACCGTTTTCAATCTACGCGTAAAAAAAAAATCCTTGTTTCACAATTCACCCTGTAGCACAGTTAAATCCAAAGGTCATATAGCAAAGGGAAGATGAATTAAGAGCTATTATGTGCGTCCTATAAAAATACCTGCTTTTCTGCCATTTTCAATAAAGAAATTAGTAGACATATTGGATTTCTGAACATTCAATCCGGGGAAACTCTGGAGCAAACGAACGAAAACAAGACTCGGGAGAGCTCGAGGAATGAACGCGTGAGAGGGGGTGTTAGTGCATGATGGGCAACGCGACTGCAGCTGCCAGCCGTTTGCAGCAGCGCTCACTGCTTTGCTCCGCCCGCATGCTTTCTCCTTTACTCTCACGCGAGGCTTTGCTCCACAGATACCCGAGACAGGGTTTAAATGTTTTTTGTCTTATACTTTACAAATTTGGCAATGTTCCTCTTAAAACGCGGTTTCAATCTATTACAAGAATGATTACTTTTATATCTAGGGTTCTGTTCTACTTTGAGTTTTCTAACAATCTGAGAAAATGGTGAATATTTCGGCAAATTACTTTAAACTGTGCATTTCATGCGAGAAAAAAATTCAAACCCAAGTTGCATAGCGTAAAAATACCATAATATTTGTCTCCGAAACTGCAAAAACAAAAGGACCCCTTAAACCGAATATGACTTTTTGAAACGTGAATATTTCACGAGTCACGTTCTAATAACCCATATATCCAGGGAGTTCCATTTCAATGATCATAAAGTTTCTCTTTTCGAAAGAAAAAAAAATACTTGGGTCATTCATTATTTCTCATCCACTCTACCCTCTCCTACAACACAAAAGTACTCTTACTTTACTTACCTTACCAATTGGCTCTACAGCTCTGGGTGAGCTTTGGCCTCCTGCACTATCAGCCTCCAAGCATTTCGGTCCAATATCTTCTCCCTCCATCCATGGACTCCCATTCTTTGTAGATCTTCTAAAACACTATCCCGCCATCTTAGTTTGGGTCTGCCTCTTCTTCTTGTGGAGTACATTCTCTCATACATGATTCTTCGCGGCATTCTATCCTTATTCATACGTTCTATATGACCCATCCAACTAATTCTTCTGGCTTTAATAAATCTTACTATATCCTTTTGATTTAAGATGGAATTTATCTCTTCATTGTTTCGGCTTCTCCAGAAATCTCCATCCTTGATTGGTCCATATATTTTTCTGATTATTCTTCTTTCAGTTTTCCTTAATTGCTGTTCGTCTTCTACACTCATTGTCCATACCTCAGCACTGTAAGTTATTACCGGTCTAATAAGTGTTTTGTAAATCAATAGTTTGGTATATCTGCTAATTAACTTGCTTTTTAGTAATTGTATGTTGACATAATATGCTTTGTTCCCTGCATTTATTCTTTCTCTAATTGTATCGTGCATGTTATTTTGATCATTTATCGTCATTCCAAGATACTTGAAGTTTGTTACCGCTTCAAATTTCTTGTCATCTATTGTAAATTGATGGTAACGTTTTCCATCTTGCTTTGGAGTCAGCAGTAGGAATTTGGTTTTATTCATGTTTGTCTGTAACCCAATTTTATTTGCTTCTTCTTCTAATATCCTGTATGTTCTCTTTAATTCTTCTTCTGTTCTGGATATTATAACTACGTCGTCGGCATATGCGTTAATTTGGCTGAGTTTCGTAAATATTGTTCCTCTTTTGTCTATTTTGCTTATTATTGCATGTAGTGCTATGTTAAATAAGCATGCAGATAGTCCATCTCCTTGTTTTACACCTGTGTTATATTCTGTTAGTTCACCCATATCGCTCCATATTTTGACTTTAAAATATGTGCGTTGCAGTGTCATGTTTGTTAATCTGATCAATTTATTAGGTATTTGTAATTCTGTCATAATTTGTATTAATTTGTGTCTTTTTATACTATCAAAAGCACTACGAAAGTCTATGAATAACATGTAGAGAATTATATTATGTTCATAATGTTTTTCCATTATTTGCCTTATTATAAATAATTGATCTATTGTGCTTCTTCCTTGCCTAAAGCCTGCTTGGTATTCTCCTATTATGTTTTCTGTTATTGCTGTTAATCTTGTATGTATGATGCTGGTCAATATTTTGTAAGTTGTATTAAGTAACATGATGCCTCTATAATTACTACATTCTGTTTTGTCACCTTTCTTGTGTATTGGGCACAATATTCCGTTATTCCATGCTTCTGGTATGTGTTCTTCTTGCCAGATTTGTTTTATCATTTCGTATATTTCTTCTATCATGTTTGGTCCAGAAGATTTTAATATTTCTGCTGTTATTTCATCTTCTCCTGGTGATTTATTGTTTTTTAGATTTTTTATTATCTTCTCAACTTCTTCTCTTGTTGGTGTTCCTTCTGTGTTTTGTTCATCGTTATTTTCTATTTGTTCTTCTCTATATGTTTCATTGTATAATTGTTCTTGGAAGTGTTCTGTCCATCTTTCTAGTACGCTTTCTTTGTCTCCTATTATCTCCCTATCTTTCCTTTTACATCCTATCTCTTTGGGTTGATATCCTTTATTTATTCTCTTTATTGCTGCATAGTACTTTCTAATCTCTGACTGTTGACTAAGTTGCTCTATTTCTTGGATATTCTTTCTTATCCATTCTTTTTTCTTTTTCTTACATAAATTATTTGCCTGTTGCCTTAGTTCTTTGTATTTATTACAACTGCTTCTTGTTTCTCTTTGCAGCATCTTCATTCTTGCAACATTTTTTTGGTTGATTATTTTCTGACATTCTCCATCAAACCACTCTTTCTTCCTTGATGTTTTCTCTTTGCCTATTACTTCTTCTGCAGCTTCTGTTAACACTTTTTTAATTCTTTTCCACTTCCCTTCTATTGTTTCTTCTTGAGTATTTTGTTGTAACTTATTTTTAATTGCTGTTTGATAATTCACCTTGTTTTCTTGGTTGTCAAGTTTTGTATAATTCCATTTTGTTCTTCGTATGTTCTGTTTGATTGGATTATTGCTTAATCTTGCTCTTAGTTTAATTTTTACCAGAAAATGATCTGAATCACAGTTTGGTCCTCTTTGGCTTATTACATCTATAATTGTTGAGGAGTGTCTCTTATCTATTAATACATGATCTATTTGATTTACTGTTTCATCGTCTGGTGATTTCCATGTGCCCAAATGTATCTTCTTATGTGGGAAGAAGGTGCTTTTAATTACCAGCCTATTTCTTATTGCGAATTGTGTTAGAAGTACGCCATTTTCATTACTGTTTTTGTGTAGGGAATGATTACCAATTATGTCTGTGTCACTATTTCTCACTCCTATTTTTGCGTTGTAATCACCTGCAATTATTATGATGTCATATCTTGCTATTTTTTCTATTGTTCTTTCTAGTTGATCATAGAATTGTTCTTTTTCTAGATCTTCTTTTTCATTGGTTGGAGCATGTACCGACAGTATACTAATATTTTGGAATTTACCCATAATTCTTATTTTGCATATCCTCTCATTGATTGGTTCGAATGATAGGACTCTTTCTCTTATGTTTTTTGTTATTATAAACCCTGTTCCATATTGTCCTGTTTTCTCTTTTGTTCCACTATAGTATACGCTGTAATCTTTTCTGTCTATTTTACCATGTCCTTGCCATCTGATCTCTTGTAGTGCTACAATATCAATTTTGCGTTGTGTGATTACATTGGCTATTTCTTGCATTTTACCTGGTATTAACATTGTTCGGACGTTCCATGTTGCTATGGACCAATCATGTACCTTGTTCTTGCCTAGTTCATCATCTGTGTTTCCCATCCTTATCCGAGGCTGATGTGCAGGTTTCTTAACAAGTTGCTTTTTTACGAGGTGAGGTTGTCAGCCTAACGCTCAACCATTTTAACCCTTGGAGGGGTTTTTCTGTTGGGGTTTACTCCCCTAGATGGTCGCCTACCAGGGCTATGGGGCCATCTCCCCATGTCATTTGATTCGGGTTTCCGTCCCTTAGACCAGTTGCTTTCACTACAGCTCTTGAGCCTGGTCCGCCCTTCTTTTGCTAGTTTTGGTCCGCCCCGGTTTCCCGGTACCCTTCATATCTGGAGGGCGTTCCCATATCCGCCACCTAGGGAGGCGCCCGATGGGGGACTAGCAACCCCGCACGGGACTCTTACTTTAGATACTTCAATTTTAGTATTTTTTCGAAATTAAGGATTCAAGTTGGATGAAATTATTGTTTCCGCTATAAACAATCAACAATCTGTCTAATATCAATTTCCACGGATCTTCTATTCGTGGGCATATTGTACCGCCATAAATATGACAATCGATTACAGGTTGTCTAAATATTCTCTGTTCACACATACGAGTAATACAGTTTAACACATAAATCTAACTTTTGTAAACAGAATTTAAAATCATATGCATTGCTAAATTTCATTATATTATTTCAGTTCTGGCTATATCATTGAATGGAGAGCAGTAGGTTGCCTGAGGTACTTTGTACAAAGATGGCGCTGAAGGATAAGAAGGGTTCAATGAATTGGAAAGAAAGAAATTTCAGATGATTCTACGCATACAACTTACACAGGTAAATATTATGAGTTTATGACTCAAGGCTAGAACAATGGAAAACATTTTTTATGTGAAACTATAACACATGTGACATATACAGGGCTACTATGAATGATTCATTCGATTTCAAAACACTGTATTTTCCAAAGTATTGCACATACAGATATGCACGATACATGAAAATAACTGTAAATTGACGAAGTTTGCATCGTGGCACACCAGTACAAAATGTTGACAAACCGAGAAAAGAGTTTTTGTGTGTTGGAATATGCGAGATATTCATCTGTCATTGAAGTGCAGCGTGCATTCAAGATAGTACAGAAAAAAACCAGGGTAGGCTCAGGGAACGCATCAATGCTTCTCTGATGACCACTGACAGGGGATTGTTGCAAAATGTATGGGTGGAACTCTGCTACCACTTGGATGTGTGTCGTGTGACAAGAGGGGCACACACAGAACATTTGTAGAATATGAGGAAAACTTGGTGAGTATACAGTTATTTTCATGTATCATTCATATCTGCATGTGCAATACTATGGAAAATAAAGTGTTTTGAAATCGAATGAATCCTTTATAGTAGCCCCGTCACGTGGGAATATACAAATATTAAAAATAACCGTTCATGTGTGAAGGAACATTCAACATTAATTCGACGTTCCATTGACTCTTGTTAATCGTTATTAATGAATAGATAATGAATTAAAGAAACAAATATAATAATGGGAATTATTAATGTAAGCATCAAGAAAAACGTTTACAGTAATAATTCTCATCGTTGCCACATATCATTTTATGAGTTATATTTATCTCACAAATATCAGAAACACACATCACAACAACAAAAAAAACATACAGGATTGCACTCGTTAGGAACTCCGTTGATATCCACGAATACATTTTTATTGTGTGCTACAGTGGGATCCACTAGTAGCTATTGCTCCGCAAATTGTCCATGACTTTTTTCATTAATTTTTATCTTATATCCTATGTGTGTTTAAGCGATGGATTTTTATGTATGCTGGTGCAGAAGTTGTCAACAGCTTGTTTTGACTTTTCTTTTAATTCTTGAAGCTCTAATTGGGTCAAAAAAAGTGAACGAGCATGGCGATGGACAATTTGCACGGTAATACTCGTGGATAACACTGTACATGGAACAGACAAGTTTACATTTTTCTGAATTTCGAAAACGTGAGCGCTGTTACATCCTAAAGTGCATTGAATATTGTCAACAGTAGTCTAATTAAAGCTGAATAGGTGTACAGAAGTACACATTGTGGTCACGGCTTCTTTTGCTAACAAGATGAACATGTCAATGATTATGATGGCTAAAACATTCTGATATGTTTCTTATTTTTTTATGAATTTCTCTTTAAAATAAATTTAAATTAATCGTCGTGAGAGAGCAAGGGAATGTAACTCCAATTTATCAAATTTATTGGAGAGAGGAAATAATGTATTCTTACTAATATGTCATTAAAAGTGGAGATATGTCTATCTGACTCAGAATGGAGCTCTATCAGAGGAATTTTATTTAAACGAAATTGAAAACAGCATTTTTGTAGTTACGTTCCACTGCTTCTCATGCGAAAATTTGTGCACAACATATTATTTTTAGGAACGTGCAGTATAATTTTGCGTTTACACAGCATAACTTCTTTGAATTTTATTATGTCAATTAGACACACACAGTGTGGTATTTGTATAATTGCTAGGGGGATTTGCTACCTCTATTTGTGCAAGGTACATAAATCTTAATATTAAACCACGGCTAATATATCTTCAGGGTAGGGTTCTTTTTGAAAACGAAACCAGACAGGAAGCTTCCAATGAATACGTTTAAACGATTATAATTATCTAAACAAGGATGCATGGATTTGGATATTTACATAATAAGCGACGTATTGCTCTGATTCTGATTTACATTCAATTTGTATGCTTTTACGAATTTATTTCTTCATTATAATGTATATAATCTTCATTCGTATATGCTTTCTTCTGGACTTCCTTCTTTGTGGGAATTCGGATCTGGACTTCCTTTTCATATGTAGGTTTTCCCTCTTCACTAAATTTTATTTTCACAATCTGGTAACACCTCACTTTTTCTTCATTCACACCAAGTCATAGAGGGTTACAAGTTCGAGGGTGAGGGTTGATATCTACGCCTCTTATTTCTACTATCGTCCCTTGAGGCAACGACTGGAATGCGTCAACACTAAATAAGTCCAACAAAGTGCATACTTGGTGCCAGACGTCTGAAACGCGCATCCAAGTGGGTGCAACGACTGAGACGCGCAACCAAAGGTAACGTGGTTCGCGACTGGAACGCGCCCCTAATGGTATATATCAAAATGTCCACTAAGGGGATGGTAAATCAAGCTAACAGATTCGAGATTTGATAAAAGGCACGAAATTGTATCAGTGTTTTCACTTCTTTAGTTTTCCGGTATATTTACATATGAGCACCAATCTAATTTATTAAGTATTTACATTAATTTATTGTTTTTACATATTTTCTCCATCCTCTTATAATGGATTCTATTGTTATTCATCTTTCCAAATTACTCTGCTCCTAATAACTCTACCATTCGCGTCTCTTGTGTTAATCTTCAATCTTGCACACCTCGTTATGCCATCTCTTATCCACCTTAGCAAACCGTTTACATTAGTTGGTCCCATTGGGTACGTAACACAATATTCCCCCATTGGCCATAAAAAATCATCGTAGTGTGTATATATAATATATGTAGATAATTTTCGTTTTTTCAAATACATGTATCCATATTTACAAGTCTATACCTTCCCCTTGGCGCTTTCTTTCTTTTCCTCTGTACAGTTATATCTTCTAATGTTGTCTAAATTCTCTCTTCTTTCTGCATCTGTTTTTAAATGCTTTAGCAAAACTGTATTTCTGAAAATACTTATAACTTCATATGGGCCTTCATATATAAAGAATAGCTTTTTAATAACTTTTTCTGAAGCTTTGCTCACTGGGTGGGTTTTACAAAACACTAAGTCTCCTTTCTCGATATTTATTTTCTTTAAGTTATTTTCTTCTATTTCTCTTGTTGTACAGTGGGATCCATGAGTATTATCGTGCAAATTGTCCATGACTATTTTCATTAATTTTTCTCTTACATCCTATGAATTCTTAAGGGATCAGTTTTTATGTATGCTGGTACAGAAGTTGTCAAGAGCTTGTTTTGAGTTTTCCTTTAATTCTTGAAGCCCTTATTGGGTCAAATAAAGGGCATGAACATGGTGATGGGCAATTTGCACGGTAATACTCATGGATCCCACTGTACAGTTCCGATATCACTTTCTTTCTAAATTTCCAAGATCCTGTGCTCAATTCGAATATCCTGTATAAGGTAGTCATAAATGCTAAAACAGATGAGTTTAAACCATATGGTAATCTTCTGAATTGAAACAATCTTAAGCCATATCTAAATGCTGTATACTTTCTTGACTTCTTCTCTATCTCAATTTGAAAATATCGCAGGTTCAAATCAAAAGAGGTAAAATATCTACTTCCTACAAATGAGTGTATCATCTCGTCTCTTTATCCACCTGGTTTCTTGGAAGTAACACGTGTTTGTTTAGTACTCTCAGGTCTAAGACTGGTCTAACTCCTTCGTTGGGCTTGTCAACGACATGCATAGGACCTACATGTATGCTATTTGAATCTTCTATAATTCCCCATATTAACCATTTCTGAAGTTCTTTCTTTACGGCTTTTCTTTTCGCAAAAGGTATCAGATACTGCTTAGATACTATAGGTCCTTCTGCATCTACTTCTATTTCGTAGGAATACTCTCTTGTGTGTCCTGGTTTTTGGCTAAACAAATTCCTATGCGCTAACAATGTTTTTGTAATTCCTTCCTCTCTTCATTGAACATATCTTTGCACTCATCAACTTTATTCTTTATTTCCTCAACAGATGCAGTGTTTTCATCATCTTCTTTATTCATTTCATTTTCAAATTCTTCACATATATCATAGGATATCATATACAGTTTTACAGGGTAGGTGGTGTAAAATCATTTTAATAAACATACATGCACCAACGGAAGATAAAGATGATAATACTAAAGATGATTTTTATACAGAGTTAGAACAGGTCTTTGATAAATTTTCTCAGTATGATATGAAAATTCTGTTAGGTGACTGTAATGCACAGATTGGCAAAGAAGAGACATTTAAACCCACGATTGGTAAAGAAAGTCTTCATGAATTAAGTAATGATAATGGTATAAGATTGATTACTTTTGCAACCTCAAAGAATTTAATTGTGAAAAGTACCACTTTTAAACATAAAGATATCCATAAATATACCTGGTCTTCTCCAGATGGTAAAACTCATAATCAGATAGATCATATTCTCATTGATAAGAGAAGGCATACTAGTATAATTGACGTTCGTACACATAGAGGTGCTGACTGTGCCAATGACCATTATTTAGTAATTGCTAAATTAAGAGAGAGACTCTCAGTGATAAATCATAAGCAACAAAATCTAAAAGTTCTAAAATTTGATACAGGAAAGTTTACTGATGAAAGAATTAAGAAAGATTACCAAATTAAACTGCCAAATAGGTTTGATGTTTTGCAGGATTGAAATGATGATGAAAATATAAATGAAACAGACGGAAATAAGAATTGGGAGCACATACGTAATGCAATAGAATCAGCAGCTAAAGAAAGTATAGGATACCATAAACCGAGAAAAAGTAAGCCATGGTTTGATAATGAATGTCATAATCTAATAGAAATAAGAAATCAGGCTAGACTTAGGTGGTTAAATAACTCTGATGATACAAATCTAAACAATTATAATAGAATAAAGCGAGAAGTTAACCGCACGTTTAGAATTAAAAAAGAGATTACTTGAAAAGCAAAATTAACGAAATTGATCAAACAGCAAAAATAAAAATATCACAGATTTATATAAAGGTGTAAATGAGTTTAGAAAGGGGTGGCAACCTAAAGTAAACTTGATAAAAGATAAAGACGGTGATTTTCTTGCTGACCCAAGCGATATTCTAAATAGATGGAAGAACTACTTTAATGACCTTTTAAACGTCCATGTAGGAGATAAATCAGAAGTGAATGAAGTCCACACAGCAGAACCTTTAGTTCCAGAACCTAACTAGACTGAAGTTAAAGATGCTATTAAAAGGCTAAAGAATAACAAAGCACCTGGCACTGATTTAATACCAGCCGAGTTAATTAAATATGGTGGAAATTCATTAATATGTCAAATTCATAAATTAATTTGTTTAATATGGAATAAAGAAGAAATCCCTCAACATTGGAAAGAATCCATAATTGTTCCTGTGTTTAAAAAAGGTGATAAAATGAACTGCAATAATTACCGTGGAATTTCTCTACTCTCGACAACATATAAAATATTATCTAACATTCTTTTAACAAGACTAACCCCATATGCTAATGAAATTATAGGTGATTATCAATGTGGATTTAAACGCAAGAGATCAACTACAGATCAAATTTTTCACATCAGACAGACACTTGAAAAAAAGTGGGAATATAATCAAAATGTCCATCAGCTATTCATTGATTTCAAAAAAGCATATGATTCGGTCAAAAGAGATAAATTATATAATATATTAGTAGAGTTTGGAATACCTAAGAAGCTTGTTAGTATGATAAAAATATGCACCAGTGAAACAGAAAGTAAAATTCGTGTGGGTATTAATATGTCTGACAAATTTACAATTCATGATGGGCTAAAACAAGGAGATGCATTATCTCCATTGCTCTTTAATTTTGCCTTAGAATATGCTGTTATGAAGGTAAAAGAAAATAAAGAAGGACTAAAATTAAATGGTGTGACTCAGTTGTTAGCATATGCAGATGATGTAGACTTACTGGGGGATGATGTGAACACAATTAAGAATAATGCTAAAATATTTTTCAAAACTGCTAAAGAGATAGGTTTGGAAGTTAACAAAGAGAAAACTAAATATATGCTTACAGGCCGAAACCAAGTGTTAGGTAATAATCAAAATCTAATTATTGATAACAACTCGTTTGAAACAGTTTCCAAATTCAAATACTTAGGAGTAATATTAACAAATGAAAATTATATTAAGGAGGAAATAAAAAGTAGGCTTAATTCAGGAAATGCATGTTACTTCTCTCTTCATAAACTTTTGTCTTCTCGTTTAATATCTAAGAAACTAAAAGTTAAAATATACAAAACAGTAATTTTGCCTGTAGTGTTATATGGGTGTGAAACTTGGTCCCTTACATTGAAAGAGGAACATAAATTACGAGTATTTGAAAATAAAATCCTTAGGAAAATATTTGGACCTAAAAGGGATGAGGAGACAGGTGAGTGGAGAAGGTTACATAATTTAGAACTACATAATTTGTATTCATGTCCAGATATTATTAGAATAATTAAATCAAGAAGACTTAGGTGGGCAGGCCATGTGGCACGAATGGGAGAGGAAAGAGGAGTTTACAGGATTCTTGTTGGGAAGCCTGATGGTAAGAGACCTGTAGGAAGGCCAAGACGAAGATGGAGGGACAACGTTGAGATGGACCTAAGGGAAATCGGTAGGGATGGAAAAGAGTATATAGATCTTCCTCAAGATAAGGACAGATGGAAGGCCTGTGTTGCTGCAGCCATGAACCTTCGGGTTTAAGAAGGCTAGAGAGTTAGTTAGTTAGTTAGTTAGTCACATATATCATTTGACACTGCCTTCATCTTTCCGTACATTAAACTGAGGTTGCTAATGCATTCTTCTCTCTCCATTTTGCTGTTTACAGTTTTCATAGGAACATCTAGTCTTTATTCTGCCAATGACTCTAGATTAAATCTTTGATATAAATATGACCATCATATTTTTCCAAAAATAATATTCGTAATATCATATCACTTCTTAAACCATTTACTACGAGGAATCTAACAGGAAAAATTAACCCTTGAAGGTTCATCATTACGCTAATGGTTCCTTGTATTTTATATTCTTCTTTCTTTGCTGTCATGACCAATCTTATTTTATCCCTTTCTGATGCATCTAGACGACCTTGTGAATATTTTCCTTTTATCTTCTTCCAACAATCATAGCTCATCATTTCTACCACACTACCAGAATCTATAAGACACTTTTCTTCTAGATCTATAATTTTTGCCTTTACGTAAAAAGTTCTTCCTGGCTTCATATCATTGAAATTTTGCTCTTCTATTAAATATAACTCAAGACTTTCTCTCTTATTATTTACATCTCTATTTACAATTTCTCCCTGCCTTGCCTTTTCCTCAGTTTTTGCTTTCACACCTGGGAGATGCTGCAAGAGCCTTACATGTACGACCCTCTATTCTCTTCTGCATTCCTTGGGTCTTCATCTGCTCTATTTTCCTCTTGGAATCTTCTTCCGTCACTACCATAATTTCTGGCTAATTCTTTGGCTTCATCTTTTTCTACATCCGGAGGTACATTTTTTATTTCCATTTCTTCATTAGGCATATTCTCTCGATATTCTCTTTCGTTTTGTTCATATCTGTTCCTCCATAGCTGATTTTCTCCTCTTCCATATCTTGGGAAATTATTTCGGCATCTATAGTTTCTCCAAGCTCTTCGCTTTATATCGTTCTCTCATCTCTCTCTCTCTCTCTCTCTCTCTCTCTCTCTCTCTCTCTCTCTCTCTCTCTCTCTCTCTCTCTCTCTCTCTCTCTCTCTTCGGCAGAGTCCCTGTTCCTTTCATATCTTCCATTGTTTCTTCCTACATCTCTTATTTCTGTCCCTGGTCTCTGGTTTCTTACTTCTATTCTCCTACATCAAATTCCTGTCTTCGGAACTTCGGTTTTGAGCGGCCCTCTTCTTCTGAATGTTGCCTCTTTCCATAGAATCTACCTTCCTTATCGTTCCATGAGTTCTTAGTTTTCGTTAGCACATCTTTGGTTCTTAAATATTTGATCAAATCATCCACTGCTTTTATCTTAACCTCTGCTATAGCTCTCTGTATTCTCAAAGGCAATGTTTGTACCACTTGTATAACTAGCTCCTTCACTACATCCTTCCTTCAGGTTTTTGAAGCGTCTAAGGGTCTCCCACGTATATTCTTCTAAGCTATCTACTTTGGACCAATCTACATATCTTCTCTTTAAAGCTTCAAGTTGCCTTTCGTTTATGTCTTCACTGCATTAGTAATTCAGGAATTTCTGGCTGAATTCCTCGAAATTTATGAATTTGTGCTGATTTAGTTGGTACCATCCTGCTTCCGACTGCTCGATACATGTCTCTATAGCATTCACAATCATTCCTTCGGGGATCCTCATAAGTCTGACATTTGTTGTTAGTTCTCTTAAAAACTTTCTAGGGCATTTATCAGATATGTTCCCGTTGAATTTTAGAAGATCCTGCAGTTCTTGTGCCTAGGGATCCTGGTCCTATAGTTATCGTCCCTCGGGAATTCATTTTCCAATCTATCTAACAGCCTTTCATTATTACTTCCACCCACTCTACTCTTCCATTTCCTTTTCTTGTGCCGTCCTGCTATTCGATATCTCTTCCGCTTCTCTTCTTGCTCCGTCGTCGATTCATCATTTGAACTCTCCCCTCGCAGTTCTTTCTTAACATAAGTCTCTTGACCTTCTCGAAAGCTAGGTTTCATGTTTCCTTCTTTGACGAATAGCTTTCCTAACTTCTTTTCCACTTCTTCTACTTTCTTTATCTGTGTTATCTATTCTTGATACTGCCACATTAAATTTTCTGCCCATTTCCATTCCCTTCTTATCTGCTGTATTCATTTCAGTTCGATTTTCCACAATTTCCTTTTCCATAATCCTAGATTCTTCTTGAACTTCGTATAGTTCCTGCGTGCTTACTTCTCTGAGTTTTACAACTTCCTTTTCAATTCTATTGTTTATTTCCCATCTTCTATTTTTCATTAAGACTTTGGCTTCTTCTATCTTGCTTTTATTTTCATCTATTCTAGAAAATGTAGCTTCTATCTGCAGTTTATTTTCAGTAAGTTTTCTTTCCATGCTGTCAGTGCTCTTTGCATATTTTCCTCTCTAAGTTTCGAAAATTCCTCCTCAATTCACCTATTTATATCCAAGATTTTTCTCTCAATTAGCACAGTTGTTTCTTCTATTTTTCTTTCCAATAGTCTTCTATTTTCTTAGCAAGTCTCATTTATCTTCTCGTACATTTCCTTGCTTTCATATCTTACTGCTTCCAATGTTCTACTATTTTCATCGAGCGTTTCTTTCAATTCCCTGTTTTTCTCTTCTAACTTTTCTTCTACCTTTCTATTACATTCTTCTAACTTCTCTTCTACCCTTCTATTACTCTCATCAAACTTCATTTCTACCCTTTGGGCGTTGGCATCCATCAGCATCAACATTCTTTGAAAAATCTATTATATTAATTTACTCTGTCTTCTTTTTTTTTTATTTCTTGCAGTTTTTAGGTATGTAGCCTTCTTTCCTTTCGCTTATTGATATATATTTTTCCATTCTTATTCCTTCTCACATCCAGTGTCTCATTTCCTTACAATAATTTCTTCCTTGTTTCCTTCCTCTCCACAACAGCTGAAATTTTCCCTTTTCTCTCCATCATCCTTCGGCCTCCCCCATGGCGCAGTGGTAGCGTCATTGCCTTGTAATCAAGGGGTCCCGGGTTCGATACCCGGTGGAGGCACAAGTGGTTCGGATCCCACTTTAAACTGTAGGTCCAGTCCCGATTAGCCTTACTGTGCATAAAGTGGACTTAAAACAGCAGCTCAAACCAACTCCATCATCCTTCATCATAGCTTCTACGTTCTCATTTCCAACTTTATCCTTTTTCTCCATATTCAATGATTCTTTCTCTCCTCTCTGTCTGGTTCCTGATTTTCAAGTCGCAAAAATTAGGCGCAAATTATTTATGCTACCTCTATATGTGCAAGGTACATAAATCTTAATATTAAACCACGGTTAATATATCTTCATGGTAAGGTTCTTTTTGAAAACGAAACCAGACAGGAAGCCTTTCTATGGTGACGTTTAAACGATTATATTATCTAAACAAGGACACGTGGATTTGGATATTTGCATAATAAGCGACGTATTGCTGTGATTCTGATTTAAATTCAACTTGTATGCTTTACGAATTTATTTCTTCTTTCTAATTTGTATAATCCTCTTTCGTATATGCTGGACTTCCTTCCTTGTGGGTACTCCGATCTGGACTTCCTTCTGGATTTCCTTCTCTGTGGGAATTCTGATTTGGACTTCCTTCCTTCTGGACTTCCTTCTCTGTGGGAATTCGGAACTTGACTTCCTTCATTCGGGCCCTCCGTCTTTGTGGGAATTCGAATCTAGACTTCCTTCTGGAATTCCTTTTTGTGGGAATTCGGATCTGGACTTCTTTATGGACTTCCTTCTTTGTGGGAATTTGGATCTGGACTTCCTTATGGACTTCCTTCTTTGTGGGAATTTGGATCTGGGCTTCCTTCTGCACTCTTACGTAATCCCTGGAAAGTGTATCCTATATTCCAATTCCTCTGGTATTTTCATATGTAGATTTTCCATCTTCACTAAATTCTATTTTCACAATCTGGTAAGACCTTCACTTTTTCTTCATTCACACCAAGTCATAGAGGGTTACAAGTTCGAGGGTGAGGGTTGATGTCTACGCCGCTTATTTCTACTCTCCTCCCTTGAGGCAACGACTGGAACGCGCCAACACTAAATAAGTCCAACAAAGTGTATACTTGGTGCCAGACGACTGAAACGCGCATCCAAGTAGGTGCAACCAAAGATAACGTAGTTCGCTACTGGAACGCGCAGCCAATGGTATAAATCAAAATGTCCACTAAGGGGATGGTAAATCAAGCTAACAGATTCGAGATCTATTAAAACGCACAAATATGTATCAGTGTATTCACTTCTTTAGTTTTCAGGTATATTTACATATGAGCACCAATCTAATTTATTAAGTATTTACATTAATTTATTGCTTTCATATCTTTTCATCATCCTCTTATAATGGATTCTATTGTTATTCATCTTTCCAAATTACTCTGCTCTTATTAACTCTGCCATTCGCGTCTCTTGTGTTAATCTTCAATCTTGCACACCTCGTGCTGCCATCTCTTATCCACCTTAGCAAACCGTTTACATGAGTTGGTCCTATTGGGTACGTAACAGATTTTGTTAACTACTTTTGAAGCATTTCGATATAAATTATGTATAGGGGGTGATTCATTATTGATGGCCAAAATGTTGAGGGAGAGAAGTATGCATTAGGAGAAGCAAAATGTCACTGTCAATATGATTGGATTCATTTGGTGTTTTAAATCCACTTTATGCACAGCAAGGCTAATCGGGACTGGACCTACAGTTTAAAGTGGAATCATAAACACTTGTACCTCCACCGGGTATCGAACCCGGGACTCCTTGATTACAAGGCGACGACGCCACCACTGCGCCATCGAGGAGGCTATACACTGTCAACATGAGTCAAACCTATCCTGTAGTCTACTAGATGCCACTAGTACTAGTACAGAATGAAATATCAAGAACAAAATGTACTCTACTAACTTGTTTGTTGGAAGTTTTTTTTCAATTTTACATGAATCACTGAATTTATTGTTTATTCTCCCTGGAACATGTACATTCCAAAGCTCAGGAGTAGAGGGATTGGAGGTGTTCAAAGTAATACTTGGTACGAGGCCTATTATTTTTATTAATTTAAGCACAGTAGAAAACCTATATTGACGATGTTTTTGTCGATTTTATACTATTGCAAATCTGTAATTTTTTAACCTCGCACTTGGTACGAGTGTCATAATTTCTTACGAGTTAAAGTACTCAACATTGCGATGGCTCGTAAGGTAAACTATTGTGCAATGTTTACGCAACAAGTTATTACGCAGACCCGTATCTAGCGTGTTGTTGGTTATGACGTAATGGGTGTCTTCTGATTGACTTACTGTTTCGGATGTTTTCATCCGCGCTTAGGTAACTTAAAGGGTTTTCGCATTACAGATCAGTCAGTATCGTGAGAGTGTTTGACCATTTTTCATCAAGTTTACTTTAGGTTGCCACTCCTTTCTAAATGTATTTGCACCTCTGATACGTTTATTTCAATTGCATTAATTTTACTTTTCAAGTAATCTTATTTTGTTACTTCTAAACATGGTGTTATTTAACCACCTAAGTCTATTTCTATTAGGTTATGCGAACCATTGGTTACTTTTTTCTTTGTGTATACATTATTTAACTGTTGATTCTATTTTACTATGTACGTGCTTCCCAATTCTTATTTAAGTCTGTTTCATTTAAATACTGCAGAATGAAAAAAAATGTACAATTGTATAGGTTGAGGTTCATTACGTGGAAATAAGTTTCATTTTTTTAAAATTCATTTTATGCCAGGGATTGTAATATTTTATAGTTGTTTAGCTTTCATAACTAACTAACTAACTCTCTAGCCTTCTTAAACCCAAAGATTTATGGTTGCAGCAGCACAAGCCTTCCATCTGTCCCTATCCTGGGCAAGATCAATCCAATCTTTCCCATCCTTACCGATTTCCTTTAGGTCCATCTCAACGTTAACCATTCATCTTCGTCTTGGCCTTCCTACAGGTCTCTTACAATCAGGATTCCCAACAATAATCCTGTAAACTCCTCTTTCCTCTCCCATTCGTGCCACATGGCATGCCCACCTAAGTCTTCTTGATTTAATTATTCTAATAATATCTGGACATAAATACAAATTATGTAGTTCTAAATTATGTAACCTTCTCCACTAAAGTGTCTTCTCATACCTTTTAGGTCCAAATATTTTCCTAACAATCTTATTTTCAAATACTCTCAATTTATTTTCCTCTTTCAATATAATAGACCAAGTTTCACATCCATATAATACTACAGACAAAATTACTGTTTTGTATATTTTAACTTTTAGTTTCTTAGAGAGAAGTAACATGCATTTCCTGAATTAAGCCTACTTTTTATTTTATTTCCTCTTTAATATATTTTTCGTTTGTTAATGTTACTCCTAAATATTTGAATTTAGAAACTAGTTCAAATAAGTTGTTATCATATGCTTTCATTAGATATTAAATTTAGATTTTTTTTTAATTAAACAAAATAGGTTTGTTAAAAAAAATCGTTAGTTCATATGATATTATTTTTTGTGATACATGTTTGTTGTCCGTGTTGATAGTTTTTTTGTTTGTTTTAACAGGATTCGAATTCTTGAAGGGAGGGAAGAGAAGTTAAGTTTTTCGAGAATATCACATATTCTATGTTTATAAGTAATTACATTTTTAATAGAAAGCGTATCTTTTATCAATATTTCATGAGATTTGGTTGCCTGCAAAAATTAATCCGTTTATCTCCTTGTTCTATCACGATAAGGAACTCAAAATATAAAATTTTCCTTATCCTCTGCTTACACATTTTCGCTTTTCTCACAATCTCTATCTCGATCAATTATATCCATACCTCTTAGAAACATGTTCCCTACCTTCTTTAAATGTACAACAGTCGCAGCAAGGGACAAAAAGCAAAGTAAAATAAAGCAATTTAATCAATTAAACACTACAAGAATAAATTTACGCTGTGTGTGTCACCTTCTTTAGAAAAATAATTGCAATTAAGAAATTATTAGCCCCGACTAGTTCGCTGCACTTTTAGAAATATAGTGGAGTGCAGGTACATCCCAGCACCAGGCAGGTAGAGCAGAACTGTATTCAACCAAATAGGCGAATAGCTGTATTCAAGTTCCAAAAATTCAACAATTGCCTCTGCTTTAAACATTCATTTGTTTAGTTAGCTCGCACCATGTAACCATACACCACACACTACACTTCTCCAGAACGTAGTACTACACATGCAGACACCAAATACACTACTTAACACCAAATTAACAAAATAGACGAGTTTATGTTGCACTGTGTAACCGTTTTTATGTGTGGTGTATAAAACTAGACGCACATAAATAGTAAGAATATATTATATTTATAACCTCAATTTACTAATCGGGAAAATTCTCCAATCAACACAATTCACGTGACAGGAAGAAAGTTCGCGCCTCAGTCAATGCGATGAGTTGTGTGATGATGCTGTCTGTTTCCGCGTTTGACTCATACCAATCGTCCGTATATCGTCTCTTTCCTTCCCTCGCCTCATGAAGCTCGCCCATCCTATCGGCCAACTTTTTGCCTGCAGCCCGAGAAAGAGAATCGGGATTCTGCACGTTTTTCATACCACTTACTTTGCGAAGATTGTCCATAAAAATCATCTCGCACGGTGGACGAAATTCAGGCGCTATTTTGCTTAAGTCGACGAGCCTCGCGACATCCTCACCTCCGTCGAATGTGTACGCAAAAATCTTGTGCAGCAGTTCGAGTGGTAAGTCGGTTATACGAGTTGTCATTTTCACAAGGTGTTATTTAAATAGAAGTTTCTCGGTATTTATATATAAATTTTCTCGGGGAAAATACAAAACGCACAATCAAGTCAAAATTCAATCTGTGTGAAAAACGACTTGAACCGCCTTCAAAATAAAATAATTGTAGCTATTACGATAAAATTTTCAGCTGTGTTATTTATACAGAATTTCCGGAGACAACAAGTAACATCTGATCACATCAAAACTCAATCTGATCGAAATTACTATGAAAAAAATCACTTGATACACTTTTTTAAACTTAAAATAATAAATAGTATGTAGCTTTAAAATAAATTAAATACTTCACTTTTAACACTGCAACAACACATCCGTACTCTTCAAAACACTCTCACGATATTGACTGACCTGTAATGCGAAAACCCTTTAAGTAACCTAAGCGCGGATGAAAACATCCGAAACAGTAAGTCAATCAGAAGACACCCATTACGTCATAACCAACAACACGCTAGATACGGGTCTGCGTAATAACTTGTTGCGTAAACATTGAACAATAGTTTACCTTAAGAGCCATCGCAATGTTGCGTATTTAACTCGTAAGAAATTATGACACTCGTACCAAGTGTGAGGTTAAAAAATTACAGATTTGCAATAGTATAAAATCGACAATAACATCGTCAAAATAGGTTTACCATTGTGATTAAATTAATAAAAACAATAGGCCTCGTACCAAGTGTGGCTTTGAACCACCAAAATATATGTACTTATAAAAAACTAGAAAAACCCACAGGTGTCTGTCAAGTAGACCGGAAGTAGACAGGAAGTAAACCGGAAGTAGACCGGAAGTAGACCGGAAGTAAATTTGTGTGGGTGTGCGTGGTTGTGTGTGGGTGTAGGTGTGGATGTGCGTGGGTGTGCGTGGGTGTAGGTGTGGGTGTGCGTGGGTGTGTGTTGGTGTGCATGGGTGTGCGTGGGTGTGCGTGGGTGTAGGTGTTACGTACTTTAACTCGAAAGAAATTATGACACTCGTACGAAGTATGAGGTGAAAAAACACAGATTTGCAATAGTATAAAATCAACAAAACATCGTCAAAATAGGTTTTCCACTGTGCTTAAATTAATAAAAATAATAGGCCTCGTACCAAGTATTACTTTGAACAGCTCCAATCCCTCTACTCTCAGGGTTATAGAGTGGCTGTGGACCGAGGTACTATGTGAAAAACTTTGAACAACTATTATAACATAGGTTAGTACTCGTTATTCAATATGAATAGAATTGTCTACGTGCCAAAGACATGTGCGTAAATAAGCGATGTGTTACGGACGAAAATACCGACATCTACTCCATGTCACGCGCTATCTCGGCCCAGAGCCAGAACGAACGCAATATATATAACATTAGTTTCACTCAGCTCAATGTGAGTATACTGTACTCTGTATGTCCATTTCAGTGCAAATGATTGTGGCAAAACTTCCTGTAGAAGAATGAGGATTCATTGGATTCTGATATTGTGTTGTCTGCAATGTGAGACTTTGATTTGCGCAGAAATGGATACTCTGTGTGGAATCTGTACGTGCCATAGCACCAGAAGAATGCAAGTAAACTGCACACACAAGGGACTATCGCTTGTACCAGAGGTAACTGTGGGAAGCAGAGTAGAAGTTCTAGAAGTTGATGATAACAATATTACCCAATTATGTAACAATGTGTTTGATAATTATGTGACACTGCAATGGTTGTATATCGCAAACAATCACCTTACGATAATAGAACCTAACGTGTTTTCAAACTTATCGAACCTGTTTGAAGTTGACCTAAGTTCAAACGAACTACAAACTGTCCCTAAAGATTTATTTGTGAAGTGCGCATCACTAAAAAAGTTATATTTAAGTAGTAATCCAAGTCTTCATTTTCAAAACGATGGTCCGTTTTTAATCTCTGAATCTCTAGAAACGCTTAGACTTAAAAGTTGCAATATTACATACATACCTACTATGGCATTTGCAAACTTGAGATCCTTGACGTCGCTAGATATCAGCTACAATCACTTAATATCAATACAAGTGTCTGTCTTGGTTCCTCTGAAAAGTTTAACAAAATTGGAGCTTAGTCATAATCCTTGGTCGTGCAGTTGTGAACTTATTGAAGTACATAGTCTGTACGTTAACCATTCACTGACTAGCAACGACCAAAAAATCCTTTGCCTCTTGCGAAACAGCACCAAAATTGTCTGGATTCACAGCAATTATGACATGTGTACAATGAAAGAAACACGTTCCACATTACCATCTACAAGTATAGCCATTGTAACGACGGACACCACAACACGTCATATCGAGACAACCAGTACCACATATCTTTCAACGTACATTACAACCCAGACAAGTACAACAGACTTGCTAATAACAGAAATGCTTTGGACAGTGTTGTGTATTCTTTTGTCTGTCATAGTCGTGGTAGTGATTCTAGTTTTGATTGTTACGAGTAACTGCGTAAAGAAATGCAAGAACCATCAGAGCTGTTGCTGCTGCTTTGGTACTAGATATTCTCAAGTCAGTCAAATTTCGCCTGCTTGTATTAGAATGGAACCCCTTTCTCTGATCAAAGAACAGTGTGAGGAAACTATGCGTGAAGATGAAGAATCGTCCACTTACAAAGGGTTCTCAGATCACATTTATGAAGAAATTGACTGAAAGTTTATAAATTTTCCCCCTACATCTGCATGACTTGTGGTTAAGCTATTAGCTAGACAGCTTGAACGTAAGCATAATGGATCCAAAGCTAATCGGTCTGTCTCTCGCACAGCACTGACATATTCGAGCTACCACTACTACGAATTTCTGAACATGAAATTTTCCAACAAGCTGGATAACAGCCAACCCAAATGCAGAAATGGGACAGCAAATCGCGTGATACACAGACCATTGCATTGTTTTGAATATGTTGTGTAAAGTATAATTACGCTGTCACTAGCGACGTGTAGCCGACCTCCATGGACGAGTGGGTAACACAGCGACGCCAGAAGTCTCGGGTTTGAATCCCGGCCAGGGCATGGGTGTTCTTCGTGATTGTTCCTTCCTCAATTTCATCATATCATCACTCATCCTCGTCGTCGCGATTAGCCAAAAGTGGCAAACAAGCGGTTCTAATTAAATCACAATCAAACTGGCGACGTGAAAACAACGGCTCTCTTCAAGATTTTAATGAAGAGTCTCAAATATAAAAAATATCAACGGTTCTGCTCTGTTGCACCGAGTAGACCCATAGACGTTTGTGGGTCCGATAAACATAGACTGGAAGTCCATTTTCTCCAGTTTCAAAGTGAACTTAGATTATTGTGAGATAAAATCGGTCAAGAAAAATAAATACGGAGATCGGTGACAACAGCGTTCATACGACCTTGAGAGCGAATCAGATTTAACCTACTCACTTCTGGAAATATATGTACATATAATAAGTATGTAGTAGGCTATATGAAGCACACGTTCGCAATTGCACACATTCAAGTGCAATTGCGCTAGGAACACCAGGCACACAGCAACAACGAAGGTGAAGCGAGAGAAGAAAACAAATGACTGTCCATTTTAGTTTATGGGTTTGCCGTTGTCTTTCTCTTCCTGGTATCACAGCAACTTGGTTTTTAACGAAATAAAACTTAAATATATGGGGTTGTTTATAAAAGCAAGAAAGCATTGTTGATATCCTACAGCATTATTCAACTCCCTGCATACTTGATAAATCTGGGTTTGAGATCTGACCAGATATTTGTGATACTTTTTCAACATCATTATTGCGATTCGCTTACACAAGTAAGTAGAACACATAAATCCTGTTGTGATTACTTATACATTATGGAAACATTTTTAGCATTACTTCATCCACTTTTACGAATTAAAAATACTATTGATTTAATGCATTATTCATCCAAAATTAATGTGTTGCCTAAGATTGTTTTACAGTACATTAAATTGACCTTAATTTTTCTATCACTGGCGCTAATTTATGTTAACACATTTATATTTAAAAATATACAAAATAAAATGTTCTGTTTATCAAACAATTATTTTCATAATATATATATATGGCCCTTTAAGACACATATTTGGATTGTTTATTATCACTATAGTCCCTAAAGGTTTCTGCACGCCTTTAACTTCCGCATACAATCCTTACCCACATCTGTTCTTTATTGTACACAAATAAATGTAAAAAAAAATTATAATGTAATTCTAGATACTGTATTGACAAATAAATCTTGGTATTTTCATCAATTCAATAAACGTTTGAAGAAATTGATAATGTTATCACAATTACTATTTTTCTTAAAAAAGTTATTTCATAAAACATATAACTCCTTTATATATCTGCACATCGCGCTGCGACGCCAAGGGTCCCGGGTTCGAATCCCGCTCGGGCTTGGTTGTTTGTGAATGTCCATTCATCCATTTCATCATTTCATCACTCATCCCCATCTTCGCAAAATTGCCAAGAGGCACAAAACGCGAAGTAAAATAAACTAAATCAATCAATCAATCCTTTATATATCTAACATTAATAATGATATGTAGGATATTGATGAAATAATGAGTCTCAATCTTATGTTACAGTATTTGAAGGTCTAAAGCTTATTTGCTTTCTCGAAAAGAAATTTGGTGACTACTAAGGAATTTCGTATTATCTTCAATAACGTATTTATACGTAAAAATGGATGGATATGGTAGCCAGAATACAGAAGGTATTAATTTTTGTACTGTAGCCGAGAAACACCGATGAACATTTGAATGGCCATTAACATGGAAATACCAAATTATTAATATTGTTTGTTGACAAACAAAAACGAACAAAATTTACTAAATACTTATAGTCTTCTAGCAGTGGTGGCGATAAAGAGCCGAGGGGGCAGTTGACCCCACTTTTCGCCAATTTTGCCCCCGCACTGTGTTATCGATAAAGGAAAATAAACTGTCCTTGCCCCCCCCCCCCCCCCAGTTCTGGCACCTTGTCCAACCAGGTTTTGGAACCCATTCGCCGTCACTGTCTTCTCGTATCGAAAAAAAAGACCACATCCAGTAACACAGTACATTACGACTCCGGTGACAAATTACTATTATTTTTATTGACAAGAAAGAACTGCTCGTAATATTTCCTATTTAAATGAAGTTGGGGTTGATGAAGAAGTTCTCTCGAGATATCAGCCAGGTGATCTCTGGATAGGCTTCCGAGCTTTCGAGAGCTAACGTCACTCTCATCTTCAGACGTTATAATTGTGTGATGAAAACTACTGGCCCCAAGATTTCATATTATGGTACTGAGAAATATTGAGAATTTGATACCGATAATATCCTTCAGAGGCATTTGTGCATGTACATTAGAGATAATAGTATATTGACAAAGCACATATTATATTAGGCAGTATAGTTTTATACGTAGTACTATAACAATGATATAAACTAATATAAAAACATACAAAACTAATTTTATCTTTATATTCTTGTTCGATAGTACATTTGTATTGTAAAACTACAATATTATAGAACAGTATTATGTAATGTATACAATCTATTTTATTATATAAAATTATTTAATTTCTGAAATTAGTGAACTGAATATAGAGTATATTCCAACAATCTCAATGTTTTTGTAATTATTTGATAAGAAATTGTGTAACTGGATGCATAGAGTGTACCAAATGCTCCTTTTTGGTATGTAGTTAGCCACATTTTGGGAATGTATTGTAATTGTGAGTATCTAAGTTTGTTTCGTTTTGTGTATGAAAGTAAGTGTTTCAAGAAGATGTAAATTTGGAAATGTTAGTTAAAAAAAAGTTTCCATGTTTCGGTTTCATGTGCATTTTGCTAAAATAGACAATCCTGTTCTTGTATTTTAAAAATCCTCTGGCATTGTATCGAGTTTTCCCAAAATTGGATGCCATATCTCAAAATGCTTTCCAATGTTGCAAAATAGTTAGCGTATATACCGTGTTGAAGCTATTTTAGAAAATAAATAATTAATAACATGTTGTGTTTAGTATATCGTATAAATGATCTGCGCTGTCTTCAACTTCGCTCGAGGTTACAAGAAAAATGCCTAAAGAATACAGTCTGCTTGACTGAAGGTCTTGTCTTCTAAATGTCTTGCTCTTAGTCGCAACCAGAGCGTCTAATTGGCCCTAATCCTTGCATTTATCTTAAAGGCGTAGAATGAATATAATTTGTTTCTTTAAAGATTGCAACAACCCAAGTTTTGTCGTATCAAAAGACTTATTAGTTCTGTTTATGTTCATTTGACCAAATGTTATTCGTTCATTGTATAACACGGTCTTTATGGTCAAAGTAGATTTCTAGTGTTATCACTCGTATAGGAGGACCTGTATGTTCATATGATAATTTTCTGTGCGAGGTTGGCAACTCCGCAAAATTAAGCGAGTTGGTGACGATGGGAAAAGTTAGAGATTTTCTTCTTCCTTGGAGTTTGGTTACAAAGCAAAGGAAAGATTATTTTAATGTAAGTCTAAGTTTGTGATTTTTCAAGGCATTATGTGAGTAATCTTGTGACTATTTGTTGTTTCTAATCTGCTACAAATAGCAGAGTTGAAATTTAAGTGAAAGATTTGCGTATGCAAGGCTTTCTAAAGTAGACATCTGAGTGGAAGTGTCTTTTAAACGTGTAGAGTGAAGTATGTTAACTAGTTTCTAGTCAAATCAATTTACTGTTAATAAAACGTTAATTATGTGATATTAAGACTGTTACTTAAACCCAGCAAGACCTTAGTGTAAAAGAGTTATCATACTCCTAGCCGGGGACGTAGCAAGATGTCTTAATTACTGACTCCCTACCCATACAGTTTAATGATTTGGTGTTTTAAGTCCACTTTATGCACAGTACGGCTAATTACGACTGAATTTAAAGTGGAATGCGAAGCAATATGTGCTTCTACCGGGTATCGAACCCGGAACCCCTTGATTACAATGCGACGACCCTACCACTGCACCATAGGAGAGGCCCATACAGTTTAAAACTTGAATCTAGCTTTACGTGCAGATACACGAATTAACGATTTTGTCAGTTCTGACTTAAGAATTTATATCTGGCAAGCACCTTTCAAGTTTCTAGGATTATACATTCGTTATTACAGCTGGATTTGATGTGCTTCTGCCTGTCTCATACTGCAGGATATTGAGCATAACATTTAAGGGATTGAAATGAATAATTGTGTCCGTGCGAATAATGCATCGAAGTTCCATATTTAGGAATGGACTTCATGTGTATCAGGCAGTGGAGGTGATTGGGTTCCAAATCTGTGGGGGCAAGGTGCCAAAACTGGGGGGAGGGGGCAAAGGCGGTATATTTCCCTTTGTAGATAAGGTTTAGCATAGTGCGGGGGCAAGAATGGCGAAAAGTGGGGGGAAACTGCCCCCATCAGCCCCCCTAATCGCCGCCACTGGCTATCAGGTGACTAAAATGTGTGGGGTAACGATATTCAGAGATCCTGACCAATCTGTATATCTTCCACGTACTACGCAGCAGGGGTGCAATTTGGTGGGTGTAAGGGGAGCTCGTGGCTCCAAAATTTTCAAGTTTATTAAAATTTACAAGTACATAGTATTTTTACTATCTTCCGATAGGACCTGAAGAGCAAGTAATGAGTATTTTTTATAATTTCGTAAATGTAACAGTTATTTTTAAAAAATAGTTGTGGACGCTATTTTTATGTAATAGAAAACTTTTTGATTCTGCCCTTCCCACAAGGTAAGTCCAAAGTTACGCCCATACTACGCAACAGATGCGTAAAAAACAGTATTTTCATTATCATTCCAATTCCCTTATCATTCAAATTACCTTATCGAAGGAGGTGGAGTTCGGTATGCTGATAAGATACTTGATCAGCCAGTTGAAGTCTACATCATGTCGTGTGCGGTGTTCTTCTTGAAGCATCTGATTCTCCTGCTTTCACTAACACCACAATGTAAGTTGAATTTTTAATTAAACAGAAAATTGTATTTCCTTAATTGTAAGAATATTACAAGTAAACTTTAGACCAATGAGTAAAAGGTAGGCAATACTTTTTTCAAATTCAATTGTAGTGGAAAGTATAGAGAACCCACAGTAGAATGTGTCCTTCAACCACGCGCTACTTTTATGTGGATGAGTTCAGTACAATTATGAGTCAAATTCCTACAATTTATAGAAATTGAAACATATTAATTATTTAACACACGGGTGCGTAGTAATGGCATGAGCTGTACTAAATGTGATAAGATAAGCTTAAAAAAATAGGATAAATTTATCTCAGCTGTAAAAATTGAGTAAATACCCATCCAGCCTGCTACAAATCTTGAGCAAATGGTCGCGTACAACTTTTGATAAAACTGCTTGTCCGGTTGGACCAGCCGCGCTGAACCATCTTAACGGTGACTAAGCTGAAACGGAGTGACACTTGTTAAGTAAACAGTTAGATAATAACTAACCACCTGATTTCTTTCGTATTTGTGTATCTTATCTTAAGAAATTTTCTTCATCTCCAGGTTACTCGCAACGATGAGGATGAATGGTGATTGGACGAGATAATGAAGGAACAATCTGAGCGAAATTTCCATGTCTTATCCAGGATTCCAATCCAAGTCACCCCTTTACCATTTGTAAAATTTGTTCGCAAGGTATGTACGGCTGTTCTTGGATTTGATGAATATATTTATGAAATAGCTAGTTAAAGGTTTGGTCTATAACGCTCCTGTCAAAGAACGGGTCCTTCAATGATTGAAAGCTATCAAATTAATGTGTGATAGAGGTTGGTGTTCGCATGGAGAGACAAATGAATGGGTCAATTTGTAATTATCTGTTTGATCAAGTATTATTAATTGGAACCTTCCAAACCCTCCCAGCCGAACTGACTCTCCCGGACAAACTTTGTTACCTCCTGGAATGACGATATTTAATATTATTCTATTACTTTCTTTTCGTACGCATTTGTGTCTGTGTATCTGTACAATATTTTTTTTTTTGTTTACTTATGACCTGCGATTGTGAAGCCGCGTCCACATAAGCGTAACAGAACACCGTTCCGTAACCGCGTAGCCTATCACGCGTTCGTATCTGGACGGTATTGCGTATCTTGCACGCGCAACCAGAGCCCGCAACAGTTCCATGACTTGTCGGTTTTATCGCGTCGCATCAAAGGGCTCAGCGCGTTCAAGTTGCAGCAAGTCTGGACGTGCATAGAACAGAGACGCGTAACACTCATTCCGTGACAGTCGAAGAGAAACATGGAGTGGACCCAAGAATGTACTCTAAATTTTATTGAGTTATACAGAGAGAAAGAGATCTAATGGGATACAAGACATCCCAGGCATTTCAACAAAATTTTAAGACATGATGTGTGGGAGCAGCTGGCGTCAGAATTGAACACAACGCACTGTCACAGCCAGTCTTTCTTGGACCGAGATTGCTTCCCTATATCTAGTATTCTGTTTTGCTACCTTAGGCCCTATCAAGTTCATCAAATATTCGAAACCTGTTGGCGACATTCTGGTAAAGTTTTGTACTGTCCACTAACTGATTGAAACTTCATATCCGCCAGCAGGTTGAACCACCATATTTAGTTCTACGTTTGTATCATTGTGTTTCCCACCAACTTCTCTGTTTTCCTTTCCTTTCCAATGCGTAATGCAGGTAAATGTACGCTGCATCTACTTCCATGTTTGTACACACTCAACTGGTGGAACGCGGCAATGTTGCAGTTACGGACTCCGGTGCGGATTCCGGTGCGGATTGCAAATCTCTCATGCCGTAACATCGTCGCGTACATTGCCCCGTATAAATCTTCATACGCTACGCGGTTACGGAACGGTGTTCTGTTAAGCTTATGTGGACGCTGCTTTACGTTGTTTTGATCAAGTTGATTCAATTTTGTGTTCACAGTGGCAAGACCACAAACAGGTAACAGCTGATGTTCAGGTCATTAATCTTCCAGAAAATTTTTAATGTAAAGTGTTTGAAAGCTGTAAATAAATCTAAGGGAATTTTAATCCTTATAAATGGGAAAGCTTAATCCCTACAGAAACAAGTAATTATCGGATGTTTCACAAATACTTGAGTCCCGGGTTCGATACCAGGTGGAGGCACAAGTGGTTCGGATCCCACTTTAAACTGTAGGTCCAGTCCCAATTAGCCTTACTGTGCATAAAGTGGACTTAAAACACCAACTAAAAACCAAACAAAAAATACTTGAGAGGACGCAAAAAAATATTGCAAGTAAAGAATTGTATTGGACTTACGTTAATGAAACCAGTCCAGAACGAACTAGGAGCTGAAACAGTTTTCTTTACACCTAGAAATGTTCAATGTGTGCACCATGGGTGACACGGCACACATCGACACGATAGTCTACTTCTTGCCACACTCGGATCAACATGGACCTGTCGATAGTGTCTAACGCTGCGATGATACGCTTACTCACGGCTACGATATCACGCGGAATCGGTGAAATGAATACCCTGTCTTTGAAACCTCACAAAAAGAAGTCACACGGTGTGTAAGGTCCGGTGATCTTGGGGACCAAAACATTGCACAAAACACTAGGAGTGATGTGGATAATTTGAGTGTCGCCTAGCTGCAGGGATATGAACCCTCAGCTTAAAGAAACATACACGCACATACTGAGTCCCTCGTTCGTTCTGGACTGGTTTCATTAACGTAAGTCCAATACAATTCTTTACTTGCATACATTTTTGTAACCACTCAATTATTTATGAAACATCCGGTATATTTCTTTACTAGTCTGTCTTTTTGTTATCAATTCGCTATATGTTTTGATTTTGCTGCTTTCACATCTTGAACTTGAATGACTAACACGTGTCTTCTTTTTTAGAGAAATGTTCGTACGAAGATATATACAACGAGAATACACCTCACGTAGAGGATTACAAATAGATTGGAGGTTGTGTCTCAAGAAGAATAATCATAAAGGACAGACACTTTTACACCTTGCCGCCCTGGGAGGAAGCGTGGAGTGTGTTATTTTGTTGTTAAATGCGGGAAGTGACGTAAATTCCCTAGACAACAATGCATTCACACCACTCCATGTGGCAGCTAAGAAAGGTAACAGTGAGTGTGTGAGGTTCTTGTTGGAGAATGGATCAAGATTTAACAATCGCTCTACACACGGGCTTACACCTTTGCATGTCGCAGCTTCGTTCGGACGTGCAGATTGCGTTCAAGAACTTGTGCGGAAAGGAGCAGATGTCACTGCGACAGACGACGAAGGATACACGGCTCTGCATTTTGCGTGTGAGAAAGGTTGGGTACACTGTGTTAAGTTCCTGGTAAAGGTAAAGTGCATTCTCCTTAATATACCCAACGACCGAGGTGAAACTCCACTAATGCTTTCCATAATGCATGACCATAAAGACTGTGTTGCTGTTCTGATGGAGCACGGGTGGCATTTTGATTATTCTCAAGTTCTTTACTGGGCTGTTGAATCGTCCGCATATGATTGCGTGAAATTGTTGATGGATTGTGGGGTTGCTGTGGAAACCGTCAACTCAAGAAGTAGGACTTTACTGCACAAATCAGTTCAGTGTGCAAACGCAGACATATTCGAATGTTTACTGGATTTCGGAGAAAATGTAAATGTTTGGGATAAGGAGGGAAATTCATCCACTCACATCTCCGTTGTCTCTGATTGTAGGGAAACGATGAACTTTTTAGTGATGTCTGGTGCTCTTCTTGAATCTATAAATAAAAAGAAGCAGACTCCATTGCATTTGGCAACTGCTAACGGGTGCAAGGAATCTGCTCTATATCTTGTTCAAAAGGGACAATCCCTCACTTCAAGAGACAAGAATGGTTGCAATCTACTACACGTCGCATCTGAAAACAACCGCAATGATTTAGTTCAATATCTCATACTTAAGGGTGTGTGCACAGATGGGAAAGACATTTGTGGCAGAACACCTCTGCATTTAGCGGCATCAAAAGGATTTAGGGATTGTTGCTCCTATCTTCTATGCTATGGTGTTTTACTACATTTAAAGGATAAAGTCAAAATGTCCCCTGTACATTTGGCTGCTTGTAATGGGCACTTTTTAACTTTACTGGAATTCTTGAAGATCAACATTTCACTTAATTCCAATGTGGATTTTGAAGAGCATTTGTCCCTGGCAACAGGGAATGGCCACTACGAGTGTTTATATTTTATTCTAGAATATTTACATTCTGATACTGTACATGTCTCTGTAAGAGATAATTATTTAGAAAATGTTGTTGAAATTGCTGCTGTGAACAATCAAATTAAGGCCATTAAAGTTTTATCAAAATACGCCAAGGCTGAAGAAATGAATAAAGCATTACGTAGCGCTGCTACGAGAGGCTCATACGATTGTATTCAGTTGCTAATAAATATTGGATGCAACGTAAACTCTACGAATAATAAAGGGGAGACTGCGTTGCATCTTGCTGCTAAGGCAGGACATGTTAAATGCATTTCAGCATTGACAAAACATAATGCGAATGTACTATCCAGATCAAGGGATGGTATGACACCATTGCATGTAGCAGCCATTAAAGGCCATGTTAAATGTTGCGAGTATCTGTTACGATACAGTACACTGAGTGAATATGCGGATGACATAGGTCTCACGCCGCTAGATTACGCAGCGCAAAATGGCTGGCGTCATTGCACGCACTGTCTTCTTTTACACGATTCGCGCGAGAAAAGAAAGAAAACTTTGAAGAATTCGTTACTCTACGCAGCGCGGTTTGGATTTTCTGACGTAATAGATATTTTAACAACAGACACAGGAAACATGGAGTGTAGAAATAAAGACGGTGATGCGGCCATACACATTGCAGCCGAACATGGATTTGTCGAGTTTGTGGAACTGCTCTTATCAAAAGGTGCACACGTTGACAGCAGTGGGAATTACGGCAGTAGTCCTCTGTTTCTTGCAGTTCGAAGCGGATACAAAGAATGTGCTGTTACACTGATTGATAAAGGAGCAGATGTAAACTTTGTGAACGAGAATGGGTGGACCCCGCTTCACTGGGCTTCGGACAAGGGACATTATGATTGTGTTTCCTTGCTCCTGTCCAAAGGAGCGTCGGTAGACAGCCCAGGGAAGAGAGAGAGCACAGCGTTGTTCTTAGCAGCCAGAAGTGGACACGTGACGTGCGCGAGGTTACTCATTGAGAGTGGAGCTGACGTCAATTTTTTAAACAACCTTTCCTGGACTCCCCTTCACAAAGCATCTTGGAACGGAATGTTGGAATGTGTCAAGCTCCTGTTGTCTTCTGGTGCTAAAGTGAACAAGGAAGGGAGTGGTAAGAAAACGCCATTATTTATCACAGCAGGAGCAGGAAAGGTTCAATGCCTGAAAACTTTGATTGGGCACGGCGGAAACGTTAATCACAGGGACTACAAGAAGCAAACACCCTTGCACTTAGCAGCTGAGAACGGAGAGATGGAATGCGTGATACTTCTGCTTGAGAAGGGCGCAGAAGTGGACGCTCAGAAAATCAAGTCCGTGACTCCATTAATGCTGTCAGCTAAAGAGGGACATACCGAATGCTTGAGGCAGCTATTGCAATATGGAGCTAATGTCAATGCTGTAGATTCGTTCAAGAATACGCCTTTACATTATGCTGCGGAAGAAGGCTATAGCCAGTGTATGGAACTACTCTTGCAAAGAGGAGCAAAGGTGAACGTTAAGTCGAAATCTGGTGTCACACCGTTACACCTGGCTGCACAGAATGGTCACATAAATTGTGTGAAGCAGTTAATATCCTGTGGGGCCAAAGTGAACGCTGTAACAGGCAAGAAAGAAACACCGTTGCACTGCTTACTACGAGGAAAAGACAAAAATGAAAATTCTCCCGTCAAAACTGAATCACCAAGAAAGACAAGCAGGAATAACAGGACAAGTACGAAAATGAATCCACCCAGTAGCAAAGTACAAGAGAGAAAGACCGCGAGTAATACTTGGAAAGAGGACAAACGCAGCATGCGAGATTGCCTGGTAGAGCTACTGAATGCAAAGGCTGACGTTCATATTGTTGACAATGATGGGAGAACTGTTTTACATTTGGCCATGCTAAATGGGTTGGTTAATTGCGGTA
This sequence comes from Lepisma saccharinum, assembly GCF_977018435.1. Classification (NCBI taxonomy): domain Eukaryota; kingdom Metazoa; phylum Arthropoda; class Insecta; order Zygentoma; family Lepismatidae; genus Lepisma; species Lepisma saccharinum. The sequence continues at coordinate 31,686 of NW_028143111.1, read as the reverse complement.
AATTACTTATAGCAAAAGGGGCTGATGTTAATTGCAGAGACCAGAATAACAAAACTCCTTTGCATTGTGCAGCGGAAGGGAGTTATTCGGAGTGCATAAAAATTCTCCTTAATGCAAATGCGAGCGTGAGTATTTCAGAAAATTAAGGGTAAAAACCTATACACTATGCTATTTGAAATTGTACAAATGAAACTGACAATCTCCTACAGTACGGACCTGATCTCAAAACGGAAATTATGTGTACAAATGTCTGCAGTTACACATTACAGACGAAAAGGGCTATATATAGGCGGACTCCATGTTGTCTCACTCATTTAACATGGCACTGGTGTGAATTGGAAAGGGTAACGTTGTGACACGTATCCCCACTATGGATCTGTAAGTTAATAACATAATCTCATGAAAAATTTGGTGAACAATGGTGCTTTAGTAAGCACGAACACAATCGAAGGTCTCACACGTTTACACTTCGCGATGGGACCTGAGTGTAACACCTGAATTGAATTTTTGCTGTGTACATATGTTTGTACCAGTACATTTTACTAGAGGTAATGATTTTATTTCATAAATCAAACTATTATTCATATATATTTTAAGGATAGAATTATATTAAGTAATGTGCATATTTGAAGACCACACGAAGGTATTGTACGTGGTGTTTGTGTGAGTGTGAACATATGTACCTTGGCAACAAACCGATAGTTTCCGCAGTAGACAGATCCAAGCAACGAAAATTGACGAAAGGCATAGACGAGTTAAAGGATGTATTTTTGGCAAAAGTGTCACTCCTTAAGAGTAGGGTAAACCAGGATGTTCCGAAAATTTTAATTGGTGAAGGGACCAAGTGGTACTTATTTAGGTAGCTCTGTTTATTTCAGATACTTTTTGTACGCACATTCCAATGTAAAATGCTTATTGCTGCACTTGGAATCATTTGTTAAAGAAAACAAATACATTTATAGAAGTTACAAAGAAAAAAGTTTCTTAGGAACCGTGTGTATGTCATCAATTTGGTACAGTATGTTGAAACAAAATGGCAACTATCAGGAGTTTTGGACACCAGAAAGAAAATCTGTTTATGCAAAATGGCAATGCTGTTTGACTTTTACTTCATTATTAGTCAAATAAAACACTTGATAGTACTCTGCAACTGTTAATTTCTTTCTTAATTATTCAACATGATGTTCAACATGGAAAGCAGACCACACTGAACGTTAATTTCACCAGCAGGTCACAATATGGTATTTTCAATATTTTTCTAATTTTTATATGTGTATTCACACTGCAACAGTAACAAGTCATTGAATTGGGTCCACCATATTTTTGGAAGTTAATCCCACTGGTAGGTTATGTACAAATATGAAAACTTGCCATTTAATTTGCATGAAAAAGTTTTGTGGTTGTATTGATGAGCTGTTCCTTAAATTTGGTACAAGAACAAAAGAATATCGTGAAGATAATGAATGAACTTGATGTAACATTTTTTTTTTATCAAACAACACGTTGTAATCTACCTCAGAAAATAGAAGATACCATTGCAAACTGTGGTATTGAAATTTCTCGTTGAAGTCACAATCTTTAATGCATGACACAACACCCCAGTATGTTGTTCATCCACTTTTTTCCTATATATATATATTTTTTTAACTGGGACTGTGATGATTTTCACCTGCAATGAAGCAGGTGCCGTGCTCGGAGAATCTCATTTTGGAACATTTTACAGTCAGTTTTGTTCTTTCTAAACGTGATATACAGTCCGGCAATTAAGTAATGAGACTGATTTTATGTTTTCCCAAGTGTGCATTCTATCTGTGAAGTAGCGTGTTCGTGGTCTACAACCTGGCAACAATCACAACACCCCATGAACTTGCGATGGACAATCTGGGAGTGATGCTGCCATGTCGTGATGGAGCTGTAAGTGTGTCGTTACGTAATCGCTATGGAGCAGCGAGTGAACATCAAGTTTCATGAAAAACATCCTTAAAACTGTTTGCAGGAATAAATATTTCTTGAATTCCATTATTGTGGAGCATAAAATGGAGCATTTTCTGTATGGTTCTCGTACGAAGCGACAAAGCCCAGAATAGAAGTCGCTAAATTTACCAACAGGCAAGAAAATGCAACTCCTAATGTCTATGCTGAAGGCAATATTGTGATTTTTCTTTAATAGCAAAGACATTATTCATCATGTACTTGTTCCAGTGGATGAAACTGTGGGTGTTACTATAGTGGTTCTCTCATGATATTGTAAGATAACTGTTCTATCCGACCTTAGTATTATGAATCGAGCAATTGGTTCCTGCTCCACGATAATGCACCATGGTTGCAGTGGTTGTCTAGGTATTCCTAGCCCGAAAAAAAGTATGTTGAATCATCCTCTCTACTCGCTAGATCTATCCCCCGTTACTATTTCATGTTTCGTCAGTGAACCTGTTGCTGGAATTACGTACTTCTGATGAACACAGGAAGATCAACAGGTTGTGGCGTCGACTCTTTAAGTCATACCAAAATCAAGACTTACAGATTGCTACAATCGTTGGCCAGCAGTGGCAATTGCTCTATTGATGCAGGAGAGATACTGTATATATTTTACTAACTAATAAACAGGAAATGTTCAAATAGTTTGTTTCCTTTTCATTTGATAAAGCCCGTCCCATTACTTAAATGTTGGACTGTGTATATGTACGTAGTTTAAGATTGCCACATTAACAAATTCATTCATTAGATAGATGTTCAGTGATGGTTGAATTTAGTATTTCCAGAATGATAATTATATTAATACAATTGAACATCTGGATTTCAGACATCAAAATGCCTCCTTCATAAGAAAGTCGCATTGGCATTGCACAGGAATGTCGCTTTACTTCCAACGTTTGGCTAATTGCTAAGATGAGGATAATTCATTATTACACTATTGTAAATTGATAAAAGGATACCTACAAAGAGACACCCATATCCAGAGAATCACGCGTACCTAGAATTTCTGGCCGTAGGATCACACGCCGAACATTCAACACACTCAGCCATCGAGTTGGCTATATTTATAACAAATCGCACAAACATTTCGATCCTAGCAAAGTTAACTAAACGTTTATCGGTTTTCTGTTATTTCATTAGTATGAGCAGTTCTTAACTTCTCAATTGCAACAACAATATTTAAATATCTCTTGCTTTTCTGGACTCCCAACGCACTTGCATCTTGCTCACTAATACAGTTATACAATTTATTGCGATACTCATATTTTTTTACTAAATGAACAATAATGTGAACAGTATAGCTTACTGCAGTTATCATACATCTAACATTACATTGACAGGGGTTAGGTGGCAGAGCAGCCTATACGCCGCTTAATAAAGAAATGTATTCTTATTATTATTACTATTATTAACAAGGAATGAGACTGATGCATTTCATTACAAGTCCATAGTTATATCGAGCTTGATAGCTAAAATGTGCATTCCGAGTTCTGACTACTTTTACCAAATGTTGTTATACGTGTCTTTATGATAACTAGGAACAGAAAAGGATGTTTTACTCTGTGTAAATGAGCTCATAAATATCGCAGGGATTTTTCCTTGTCGATATGAATATGATGAGTTTATAATTGAAAGTTTATATAATCTTTAATGCCTACTAATAAAAATGGTAACGGTTTATTTCATATCTCCAGAAAACCGATATTTAAATATGCTGATCTTCTGTCACCTTCTTGACTAGTGTAGAAGGCTGTAACATTTCTTCAAGAGTTCCTGGGTACACCCTTGGAGAGAAATGCTGCCTCGTGTCGGTCAGCGAACCATAGGTTAAGAACACCTAATTTATTTCACAGTATTGCAAAATGGTGATATTTTGATCTAATGGTGAGTTTAACAGTTAGACACGCAGGTTTCCGATAAAATTTATCTGGTGTCAATTTGTCAGGTTTTTCAAGTAATTTTATCATGATTTAACCACGCCTTTCTTGATTCTAGATAGCGATACCTTAAACGTATTGAAACAAGTTTTATTCATGGGCGCGATACTAGTTGAAAGGGATTTACTTTCAAAATTTCATAAACCTTAGTTTATTACCAATCCATAAGCCCGACCCTGTGGCCGAGTGGTTAGCACATCGATCTGCGACGCCAAGGGTCCCGGGTTCGAATCCCGGTCGGGCTTGGTTGTTTGTGAATGTCCATTCATCAATTTCATCATTTCATCCCCATCTTCGCAAATTAGCCAAGAGGCACAAAACGCGAAGTAAAATAAACTAAATCAATCAATTAACAATCCATAAACTTATCGTGACATCTCGTATGTATGATAAAATTCCGAGTAGATGGCCCACAAATGGCGTGCCCAGGTATTTCGAAAAGGGTGGGGGTACATATACTTTTTGTTTTAGTAGTCCCTAATCTTGCCATCTTTTTTTTTACAGTCTTATTTTAGAAATACTGATGACCAGGTCCCTTTCGACTCGGTGATCTTACGCACCATAGAAAGAGAATGATCATTCCTTATCAACGGCGTGAACCCAAAGAGTCTGGTCTCATAATGTTATGATCATATTGGATTCAGATTCTGAAGTTTTACACCGCAGAAAACGGGAGAAGAAAGACTACATTGTGAGTTGTCACACTGACTCCACTTACTCTGATTGATTGATTGATTTGATTTCTTTACTTCACTTTTTGTGCCACTTTTGTCTAATTTGCGAAGATGGGTATGAGTGAAGACATGATGAAATTGATGAATGGACACTCACAAACATCCGTGCCCGACCGGGATTCGAACCCGGGACCCTTGGCGTCGCAGCACGATGTGCTAACCACTCCGCCATGGGGGCCAGCCACCTACTCTGATATGCACGGCCGTGTTTCACTGACCACCAATTTGAACCAAATCTTTTTCTTTTTTTGGTCCAATTCTCCAGTAGTGTACTGTCGTGCGCCCTTGACGCTTGACTTCTTGCATTGTTTGTGTGACAGCTGTGGACATTGAAGAGCTTCGGTACGAACGTAAACCATTAGACACACAAAAATCAAGAACTATCACGGAAATTGCAAAGCAAAAACTACATTTTTTTTAAATTTCAAATCTTCCAAAATCTCATTGACACCCTCTGTTCACCCTCTCCCATATTTACTTCCAGTAAAGGGTACGTGTGGCGTGTCATTTCGTCGTGTCACGTGTTGCTATCGCTTGCGACTTGGTCTGAAATCCGTTATGGTTTCAGTTTGGGAATTTAGCTAAACTCTCTTAAGAGTATTTCAAAATTAAATCCTTAGAAAAATATTTGGATATAAAAGGGATGAGTAGACAGGTGAGTAGATAAGGTTACATAATTTAGAACTGCATAATTTGTATTCATGTCTAGGGAAGAGACGATTCTTGTTGGGAAACCTGATGGTAAGAGACCAGTAAGAAGGCCAAGAAGAAGATGGAGGAATAACGTTGAGATGGACCTAAAGGATTGAAAATATTGGATTGATTTTGTCCAGGAGAGATACAGATGGAAGACTTGTGTTTCGGCAGCCATAAACCTTCGGGTTTAAGAAGGTTAGGGAGTTAGTTAGTGTCTTATCATAACCTTAACTTAGAAATTCTTCACAGGTTGTATTGTCCATTTGAGACTGCAATGAATAACCTCGTAATCTTATCTGTATTCGAAGTCAAGAGATAAACTAGACACAAATGGCGTTCTTTCTCCCAGAGTGCTATTCGGTCCTTACGAATTCATATAAGTGTCCTTTTATTCAAATTTTAAGGTGAGTATCATATTTAAAGTAAACGTTCATCATACATAAGACCTAACTTATAAGTAACAATGCAGAAAAATGTCTCAAATAGCAGAAATTAGTCTTAGTTTGCTCTAACTGTCAACTTCTATAGCCACGTCACATCAAATGTTTCCATGTACAATTGGATCATAGTTTGTTTCACTTATCAGAATCAGAAAGTCACCTTCAGATACAAAGTCGTGAAATTTCCTACGGTAGCCTTTTCTTTAACTTTAAATTCTTCAACTTGCCATTGACTTCTCGTTTGGAAGAAATTTCTGGGAACTACAGAATTATAAATGTTAGGTAAAAAACGTAGGCTTGACCAGGACTTAACCTCATCTTGCAATTCTAGCTTAAATGTCTACGTAATACAGTGCATGGGAGTACTCAAAAAATTTTCCGAAGCTGCCCTGGGGGGAGGTGTGGGGGCAAATTTCCCATCATCGGACTTCTCAGGTTTTGCTTAACACGGAAGGAACCACAACTACTTATATTACACTAACCTCTACGCGTGCAGAGAAATATGTGTTTCACTATCACAAGTAACAAAATTCAGATATGTTTTCAATTTTTATCTTCTTCGATGTTAAGAAACCTACACACTTCCACAAATATTAAGATTTATCGGGTCTGGTACCCTATTCTAAACCCTCGAACTTTCAATTATTTTTTTTCCTTTATGAAGATTATGTGATCCTAACTGTGAATAAAAAAAATTGGAGCGCGGAGAGAAGTATTTACGACTGTACAGCCGTTTAAAGTTGAAATTTTGCCGTTTGAAATTGTTGTGTCCAAATATCCCACCGATTCCGGGCTCCGCCCCTGGGGTAACTGACTTACCGCCTCCTACCGCTACCGCGGCCCCGCCTTTATCTATAGAGTCCCTTTTAAAGGCATGTTAGAAATTGGCCGGAGTCACCTGCCCCCAACACTATTTCTCACTGTTTTCTGCATTGACACATGAAGATACCAAAAATGAAGGCTACAATTACACCTAAGAAGGTAACTTACCTCTTTTTACCAAGGCCAGGCACTGAATTGCGGGTCGAAGTTAAATTTTAAGTTAAAAAATGAAGTAACTCCTACGTTGAAAGTCCTTGTTGTCCTTTTCCACAGAATACCACCCTTCCCATCATAAAAAAAAGAAGTCGCAAATTATCCCACCCAACAAGTCATTTAGAAAATACAACCCTCCTCTTTACGGCCTGCAGTTGCCAAAAAGAAATAATTAATTCAATTTCTGAAGTCGCACAAATGAAATCCAATGTCTGAAATGTCTAATCCGCCAATATATCACACAAATAACATATCCCAATCGCAAATGTTCCCATTGCACAAGTCAATCATAAGAAGAAAAAGAAAAAATCAGACGTGCGCCTGTAACATGAATCCATGATCCGAAATCTTCAGACTTTCTCCTGTGACATGAATCCATCATCAGCCATCATAGAAGCTCTGAAAAACCTTTTTGACGTTACGCAAGGAATTTTATTTTTTAAAAAAAAACTTAAGTTTCGTAGAACGTAGATTTAAAAAATTATCTTCCGCGCTATTTGAAAACACTGTTTGTTATGAGGAACCAAATATTTTTACGAAAATATTTGAAATGTGCCTGAAATCGAGGGTGTAGAAAGGGGTACCGGAGCCGATTAATCAACGTTAATCGCATAAAAGCACTGAAAAATACTTAATATGTAACTTACTAATTGTTACATTCAATATTACAACTTTTCGCCATCAACCAATATCTTCATTATCACATGCTGTTGTCTTTCATAACCAAATCTTCTAGCTTCTCACATTTTTCTTAGAGGTTAACATGAAGGTTGGTCGTCAACCACAAATGTTCAGAAATGCGTCATAATGTCAGGATTATTGACAAGGACGTTGCAAGGTTCATAGATGAGGCATTCATTTGCAGGTTGCGATTAGGAGAACAAGACAAAAGGCAACACTTTTATAAAAAACGAAAACAATAATTAATTGACAACTAACATAAGCCTGCAAGAGTAACTGGCACTGATTGGTTCATTGATTTGCTTTATTTTACTCCGCTTTTCTACAACTTCTGGCTAATCGCGAAGACGAGGATGAGTGATAATATGATGAAATTCATGAAAGGACATTTACAAATAACATCCATGCCGGGAATTGAACCTAGAAACTCTGGCGCCGTAGCTCGCTGTGCTAAACAGTCCGCAACGCATGTCGGCTCGACATTGAAAGCCAACAACAGAATATATATCACAATGTTTTTTTTTCTTATTATTCCCCAGAATGGCAACCCAGTAGCCATGTACTAATACTTGGGCCCCTATCAAAACTAATGTTTTATTTTGAATTAATTTAAAAGGAAATAACATTTACTTTACTTTTTATGGAAAATTTCACAATTCTTTTTCCATGGGGCAAGTGTCCTTCCAACCATCTGCTGGATTTCCCCATGATACTTCTTACTACGTAAGAAGGTACGAAATTTTAATCGTATGTTAGAGGAAGAAGAGTTTTTATTTCCATCCATTGCAGAATTGCAAGTGCCAATGTGCTTGTGCCAACATATCTTTTCCTCTCTGTTCTCATAATTTCAATAGCCGGTTATGTCGCATCATAGTACAAAGTGATCTCCTCTTTATTTTAGTGTCAATGATTGTTTAAATCTAGATTCTAATTCGTTAATTAATTTTTACAAATCTAAGGATAACTGGATAACCTAAAAGATGTTGAAACTATCCTTCAGCCATACAAGGATAATGTATGTCAACTGGATACTCCTTTTAGGTATATGGAAAATAATAAGCCTTTGAAAAGGTAATGCTCTTCCCTGCACATTCCACATTATGTGAATGTAAGGTTCCACATATTCTTGGGCTTGTTCTCAGGGCCGGATTAAGGTGGGTGCTATTGATGCTGCAGCATTAAGCCCATTCCTGAAATAGGCCTAGATGAAAACAGACGAGAATTTTCCAAAAGCCTAACAGTTTTCTTTTGCTACATTAACCTGAAAATAAATCTTAGAATGCAATTTGGAGCCCCAATTCGGACGCCTAGACACAGCGTTTCTTATTATACAGTTACTATTATTCTTTGCGCTGTGACGTAACTATAACGTCGTTGTGTTCATTGTTCACCCGAAGATTTCAAGCATCAGGCCCAATTTAGTCTTAATCCGGCCCTGCTTGTTCTCACAGTTGTTCCAAGTTACCGATGAATTAAAAGTATGGGAGAGACGATTTAGGTCCACTCCTAGAAGCGAACCAGGATATATTTATATATTTAAATAACCTGACATTAACGCTAAATCATGCACGTATATCACGCATGCATTAAAATTATAGAATTTGAAAAAAATACATATAAAGGAAAATGTAAGGTTGCAGATAATAATATGGGAGTGCTGGGGTTAATTGTAATAATGTTGAAAGAGGATTTATTAAATATCGGCTATCGACGTAGCAATACTATAAATCTTGTATATCAGCTATTCCATGTGAAAATGGGCAAACAAGGTTAACTTTATTTATATTGAGAGTACCAATTATATGAAAATAAAGGTAAAACTATGCAGAATTTAGAATTAGCATTGTTCCATAATCCTACACAGTAAATAATGTGCACGATGTCACACTCGTCACAAAATTTGTCACACCCGTTACAGGTCAAAAATGTTTACAAAAAAGTAGGTAGTGATATTTTTAGAAACTAAAAGCATCTAAATGTCGAGTAAGGTTTGCTTTGTGAAAATAAAATTAAATTGTTCCAGTAAACCCATACACTTGACAGTTTTTTTTCCTGAAAGACTGAGGAGTCTCGGAAGTGTCACATCTGTCACAATTAGAAAAATGTATTTTCTGTAGCTGAAAATTGAGATGGAGGAGGAATATTCTTAAATAAATTAACTTTCATGAAGGAAAATGAAATTACATGAATTGATAGAGTAACATATTTGAAGGTGCTAAGAAAATCATTTAAAAATGAATTTGTCTAAATATCACACCCTTTACAATGGAATCGCCCATACGTTTTTCATTCGTTCAGAACAAATTCATTATTTTTTCTGTGTATGGACTTCTGCAAATGAAAATTGATTTTATATTGTAGATATGTTTGTTTTGGATTTCTAATTGAAACATTTCCAATAACGTAAAATTTTCTTTTCCGTTTTAGTTCAATGGATATTTAAAGAAACCTCAGCAGAATGAAGATTCATTGGATTCTCATAGTTTGTTGCCTTCACATAGTGGCCTTGAAAAGTGAAAGGGATGTTCCTCTGTGTACACTGTGTCAGTGCTACAGCAGTAAAAGAATTCAAGCAAATTGTACCCACAAAGGACTCACCAACATACCGCAGGATATTTTCATAACGGGTACAGAAGTTCTGGAAATATCGAAGAATAACATATCCGTATTATATGACAATGGACTTGAAAACTTTCCTAATCTGCTATCATTATATATTTCCGCAAGTCACTTAAAACTAATAGAGTCTAATGTGTTTACAAACTTAGTGAACTTGTCCGACGTAGATCTTACTTTAAATGAACTACAATATATCTCTCCAACATTGTTCGTTAATAACACATCGTTAAAAAAGCTCTATTTGAGTGGAAATCATAATCTTAGTTTTCAAGAAGATGGTCCTTTTCTAATCTCAGAATCACTAGAAGTGCTTAGGCTAAGAAACTGTGGTATAAATCATATCCCTGCCGTAGCATTCAGTAAGTTGAAGAGGTTGGAGTCACTTGATATCACTGGTAACCAACTCCAAACTTTGCAGACGACTGTGCTGATTCCACTAATCAGTTTGAGGAAGCTGGAACTGATTGACAATCCCTGGTCGTGCAGTTGTGATCTTAGCGATGTGCGTAATCTGTACTTGTCCCAGTCCATGAAGAGCAACCATTATGAAGTCAGTTGTCTTCAAACAGATGGTACAAAACTTAAGTGGATCTTAGAAAGTTCGTTAACATGTGCAAAAAATGACACTACGTTTACATTACCAAAACAATCACAAACAAGCGTGACAGTTACCCATAATGCAGTGTATACTGAAGACGTCACAGCCACATCGTCCATTGGCATCACACAATCCGAATTCTACCCTGTTGGCGTCCACATTCCACAAACAAAAGGACAAGAACATATTTTAACAAGCAATGGATTTCTGTGGACCACGCTCTGCATAATGTTGACTGTTCTCATTGTTGTCGTTAGCCTTATCTTATTGGTTACTTTCGGTAAGTGCAAGGGGCTAAATGAGGAACACAAATGTTATTGTCAGTTGTTTATAAGGAATATTTGTTCTCGTTTTAACATTAAATTTTATTCCCCGGTCAATCAAGCGCAACAAAGTATTAATATGGTTGGGCTGCATAGACCACATGGTGTAGATGTCATAGTGCATGAAGAGGTCAACACTTCGACTGGTCATGGAACAAGGCCGTTACCTGAAACTAACACTTTACCCGAGGATTCTGAAGGTTATCTCGTACCCAAAGCCTGCAACACTTTACTTGAAAGTAATTCAAGTTCAAGTACATTTTCTCAGCGTGAAGACTACGATAAATCTGCATACAGCCAGTATGTAAATCACTTTTATGAGGAAATTACATAAATCAAAACCCAAAACTGTCGCAATGACTTGATTTCTTAATCACGTTGTCATTTGACTAAGAAGCAAAATGGAGGTTATCACACATTTTCCATGAACTGTGCTTCCGATGTGCGAAAAAATCAAGGTGTCGAGTTATGATGGTAGTCGATATCCGAAAGAGAAGTCCCCGTACCCATATACTTGCATGTATCCTGTTTCGACTGTGTTGAGAACTGGCCGGTTTCTTGGGAATGATTTCGTTTTCGTGGTTGACAACCCTGCTCTGAAGGTCCATGGAACGCTCGCTCGAAATCGTGTGTCAGTTGTTGCGCCATGGCCGTTGTGAGCGAACATTGTTACAGTGCTAAGGAACGGCTAGTGACGTGTGTGGATGTGCACGAACGACAACGCACTGGGCAAACAATGTACTGTTACGTAATGCAGAGTTCACAAGTATGTTATGATGTAAATAGATAGATGCACATGCTACAGTAAATAAATGTGTTGAATATATTTAGGGCTAGTGTGTACTATGTAATATAATCTAGAGGAACGGGGAAGTTTTATAACAAAGTGTATTAGCACTATTAGTATAGTAATAATATATTAATTGTTAAGGTTACAATACTCATTCCTTTTGAGTTTATTCCGGACAAATTACAACTTCTTCGTAGAATTTATTCGATTTCAATTTTAATAAATGTCATCATGGTAATTATTTCATTATATTACAAGAGTGCTGTTTAGGATGAGAGGGATGAAATTATAGTTGCTTATGTAGGGGCAGTGTCGCAAGAAAACTGACAGTTTATCAAGTAATTTGCTACTTATATCATTATAACCGTACATTTTATTCTATTTTTGTTATGTTCTTAACGAATGGATGACCAAATACACGAATGAAACGTCACGATACATGATACAGGAGATTGGGGAACGTGTAGCACATGTGAGAGAATTGAGGACTAAAAGTGGTAAACGTTGTAAGTGCCAAAAGCGAAAGTGTTGGGAAATCGCATCGTTCCGCACATCAGCCCGTAAGAACGTGCACACTAGTGACCTCTCTACATTTCACATGCACCACATTATAAAGCATGGCACATTTTACAGTTTAACGTGGAAAACGGTGTTTGAATTATTGTGGCAATTACAGCGTTTACCAATTTTAGTCTTCAATTACATAGGGATAATACAGTAAATACAAGAATGATAACTGGTGACAATAATGCAATACAAACACGGAAAATTTATTTTTATTTAGGTAATATAATTTAATGTTACTGAGTGTGGAGTACAGCAATGGCGAGATACCGAACTACGTCCAATATTTCTACAATTAGTTCACTAGAGATCATTATTTAAGTTACCTATTAGATTTGTGATCAATCTAGCACCGTTGCTACAATTTACGAATAGCAGGAAATCTCTCTGGTCTTATATTTAGGAACCTTATGAACAATTGCTCTCTTCATAAGATTTCTACAATACCTACACTATTTGGAGCGTTAGAAGATCTACTTTTAAATTTGCAAATAGCTTTAGACATGTCTTCTTCAAGGGTCTCCCCGATGGCGCAGTGGTAACGTCGTCGCCTTGTAATCAAGGGGTCCTGGGCACACCACTGTCTATGGGTACGAAATTGGGCATCGGCATGTTCTCCAGCTTAGTGGTTAAATTTTTTTCAACAAACTACTGTTGAAGATACATTACATAATCGCATAATTTTAATTTGCATGGATTGTTTATAAAATTTTTATGTTTGTAAAGTAAGTTTCTTAAATAGCCAAATTGAGGCAACTATTTTAATATACTATGTTGTGTGTATAACTTCCCATAGTGAAATTTGAAGCATACTCATCAAGTTTCAAGTTTATACCCTGTTTCGTATTTATAAATTTCCAAATGAGATAAATGTTTGCAAGTACGAAACTTATATCTTTATCACTGACATATTTCAAGATATGTCAAGAGTGTTTAATCAATATTAAGATTAACAAATATAAGATTAAGCACGTCCGTTTACGCAAGAGTTATTCTTGTCTGTTATCTGAGAGCATATTAATATATCACAGTATCAAAGGGTTTCTTCCAAATAAGGTGAAGGGTCGAAATAGTTCTAGTGCAGACGCAACTAGAACTATTCAACTAATCGCCAATTTCTGCTTACCGGAAACTTGAGACTTACTAAAGCTAAGTTTGTGGTATAATCCTGGAAGCTTTCCTGGCGGCGAATATTGAAGAGGTTTTTTCGGGCAATCAGCCAGGTGATTGCCCGAGAAAACCTATTCAATCTTGTGGTAACCTTACGATAAGATATGTATTCACAGACCAGAATATACCCGTTGAAATCAAGACGACTACATATGAGTGATTCAATCGGTATATTGGCAATTCATTTGTTGAGAAGCAGTGACGTTACATTTGTTTTAGTCGGGTTTAGAAACTTACCAACGCATTAACTTGTCTGTTACAATAAAATTATAAGATAATATCAGCAACCAAAAGAGCATTGTATCAGATAATAAAAGGAAACAAAATATTCGTTAAGATTAGGGCTGAGCAGATACCAGCGGTCCTGCCGGAGTGCTGGATTTCCCGGTTGAGGTTCCGGAAGAAATGCTAGCCTCCGGTGGTTCCAGGATGACACGAACATAGATTAGGGTTTTGGAGAGAGAGAGAAGTTAGTAAAAATAAAAAATAAAAAAAAATAAATAACCTGTTCAGACATGAGGGGGTTTCTATCATATCGATATATAAAAAATAATACTAATAATAATCGTCGATAATAATAATGTTATGAAGGACATCATCTTCCCTAAGGGGGCGGCAAGGGTTTCTTCCAGAGGGTAGTTACAGTCGTGGAAGAAATTAAATGTCCTGGCCTCTGTTGTCCACGTTGGCAGCAATGGTGGGGGGGTGTTTACTTTATCGTACAAAGGGAACAAAAAGGAGAGTAAAGTGAATAAAAGGGGGGTAAATCGAAAAATGAATCCAAAAGAGAAGGGCAATAAGGCAATATATATGTTCCTTCACTGCGGCGGAAATGCTATGAGTAAGAAGATTCGTTGCGATTAGGCAAAAGGTATCGGCTTGAGCGACGATTTATGTCGAGAAGGTGACCTGGTGAGCGTACGGAATAAACGAAGGGTTATTTTAAGGTTAACGCCGAAAGTTGGGAGATTCGTTGGGGTTGTCCAAAAAGAACCTTTTTATGCGACGCTAAAAAAAACAAAAGACATTGGCCTAGGCTAAAAAAGATACACAACTTAACGGGCTGATGTCCTTTCGTACCATAGAAATCTCCGGGGAAGGTGGGGGGGGGGATATATGTGGACTTTATACTCTCAATCTCAAGGCGAGGTAAAAACTGCGAGCCACGAACATACGCAGGAATGTCGTGCAGAGCTCCTGGATGGTGTCAGCTTTCAAAAGCCGTGTGAGAAAAAACCGTGTGAAAGCTGAATTGCAATTATCCGAGGCGATGCAAGAGTGAAATTCGTTCGATGCTGGTGGCTTTTCATTCGCGACTTGTCTCGAGAAAGTTCCGTCTTTAGAGATAAAGACGGAGAATTTAAACCCAGAACGCGAGGACTGGTAAAACTGGTCGTCCAAGCTAAACACGGAGGGAGAAAGAGAGAATGAATCGAGCCGTAGCTCAATACAGGCGAAGTCCATTCGGCTGAAACCAAAAAGCTGCCGTGATACGAGTCTGCAGCTGGGAGCGCGGTTGTAAGCGAAGGCAGATTTCACGAATCGGACTTGCGAGCGATTCCTGAGGACATTAAGACAATTAATGTGCGAACTGTCGCCATTAGGCAATCGGCTTGCTTGATGCACGGATTAATAATAATATCTCCGTCTCGTAATTACTTATGGAAGAAGTCCTCTTACACTCTTCATTAACTTATTTACTTATTACTTATTGTCCTTATTTGCGCACAGATCTTTGTCCATCTATAAAACGTCGGTATCCATATAACCGTATTTGACTAAGGCTTGGCTCAGATCCGTGCAATGAAAATAATATGCGTAAGAATGCGGAAGTATTCTATTAAAGCCATGCTGGTCCAACATCACACAAAAATAGCGAAGAATGTATTTCTTCTAAGTCATTGATCGTGTGCTCAGCACACAATTGACAAAAAAAAACCAGAAGCCTTGGCTTACGTCGTTCTTTCCACTCTGTTTGAAACAGAGGGTGCCCTTGGGGGGGGGACTTGTATGTAATAAGCGCATTATTATTTTATTTTTAAGCATATCATATGTGAAACTGTCTCACTGTGTGCTAACATAAGAATAACTCCTAGAGTTTCAAAATATCGTACCGTTTTCTCTTACAACGTTTCTCTCGTTTGCTAAGCGAGAGGCCAAAGGCTGTCATAGCCTATCGACGATCCCCCTCAGTAGTGTATACTTATCGTTTCAAAGCCACACTTTGTAGGTATCCTCTTTTTTTATCAATTGAATATCACTTTTTGACATATTTTGACAATTTTTTGTCAACGTTTTAGCGTTTAGCGATGTTTTTAGTACAATTTTCAATGCATTATTTTTTTTCCCACTCGCACTTGGTAGGTATATCACGATCTTACGTGATATAACTTAACCTATCCATTTTATTCGTGCTAAACTACACGAGAGCCTCTACGCGCTTTGACCTACTTAGGTAGTAGGTGGAACCCAACGTTCTGGGCCTACCCTTTGACCTACTTTTTATTTTACGACGTTTTACGGACTAAACTAACCTACAATGAGAGAAAAATGGACAGAAAAAGCTCTGGCATCACTTTTTAAGCTTTTTTTTACCTCCTGCAAATCTTGCTCTTATGCTACCTCGCCTTTTGACCTACTTTTGAAATGACTTACGACATTTTCCTATAAGGAGGCTGTCTCCTCTTACTGTAAGGTCCCTCAGTGTAATCTACCACGACCTGCTAATATTTAGGCTTCTGCTCTCAGCGTAATCCGTTTTTTTTTACGGACTAAACTAACCTACAATGAGAGAAAATTGGACAGAAGAAAAGCTCTGGCATCAGTTTTTAAGCTATATTTTTTTACCTCCTGCAAAATCTTGCTCTTATGCTACCTCGCCTTTTGACCTACACTTTTGAAATGACTTACGACATTTTCCTATAAGGAGGCTGTCTCCTCTTACTGTAAGGTTCCTCAGTGTAATCTACCACGACCTTGTACTCTCAGCGTAATCTGCCACGATGTTTTTTTTTTTTTTTTTAAACTCATGTGTGATCTTCTACAATGTGTGCCCTCCCCCTGCTACGACCTAAACCGGGACACCTCTCTCCTACGATGTTTTTGCCCCCCCCCCCCTGCTACGATGTTTTTCTCCTCATGATGCAAAAAAAAAAACAATTATATTGTAGCGACTGTGCCGCGTGAAGGGCACACACACACACACACATGTTCAGTGAACAAATAGGATAGAGCTTGGGGGAGAGAGTATAAGCAAGCGCGCGTCCCTCAATGTTTTTTTTTTTTGTTTTTTTTTTCAAGAAATTCTATTTGTCAAGTTAGTTTTTTGATCCTCTGCAAACCTATTGGAGTGCTTTGGGTGTGTTTTAGATTAAAAATTTTGTAATTGGGAATGTAGAAAAACCATTCTTACTCGACGAAGGCAATATATTTTAAAACTGCTCTGTGACCCTCTCGTTCTTCACGTCGTACGCGAGGGACTTCTCTGCAATCAGGATGACGCTACACACGGTGTCCTCGGGCAACGGACTGTTGAACTCGCAGACGATCTTGATGTTGGTGCGATCGTTGACCACCACCTGCTTCTGCTTCGCCGTGGGCCACACGATGCTCGTGACGATCTGTTCGACCGAGTCCGTGGTACGATATCCAGTGTTGAAATATTCGTCCCATGCTTTTTTCAAGATTGTTAGTAAAAAATTTCTCTCTCGCACGTCTATGGCGGTCCTCAACCCTTTGAATTGCACCTCGTCGCTGTCGGCCAGCTGCACGACGTATTTTTTCTTGGTCAGCGCGAAAAAGTTTTACAACACGAATTCGACCTTCACCCGCAGTTCGGGAACCAACCGCTCGTGCAGGTAATCGATTAGGTTAGCCTGATGGCGCTTGTCCATGAGAATGAAAAGCGAATCCGTGTCCATGTACATCATGCGCGGACGTGGGTTCGAGGGGAAATTTTCCACCACGTCCCGCGATTTCAATAAGATGGTCCGAGATAGAAAAGTAACGAGTGAAGCACAAGCGGGGTTCTTGGAAACGAACGAGCCCCAGGTTTTTCCGTACGGCCTTCGAACGTAGAATTGATTGACGTGGGGGCGAATCTCTTCCGGAATGTCTTTCAATTCGTACATTTGACCATACATGCTATTCATCATCAATTTAGCCGTATTCTGTTTGGCGTCCATTTCGAGCAGTTTGCCCGGCGGTAAAGTCTTATCGTTTTTAAATTCTTTGATTTTTTTACGCAAGGCCATAATCTTGCGTATGCACGTGGCATTGAGCGTGTCCCGTGAGAAATACACGTGAAGATCAGCTTCCGTGCAGCCTGTTGGATTCGTAACGCCGCGATAAACATCAACTTCCGTGCCGGGCGGAACGGACGTTCCGTCGTGGAAAGCGCGCCACTCCCAAAGTTCACGTTGAAAGGGGAGAGTCCGGCTGCGACCATGCCGCATGAACCCCGAGAAAATTCTATATAAAATAACATACCTGAAAATAGTATTCACAGTATAGATTGAATTCTTGAGTTTTTTGTATTCGCACCCAAGAAAATTCTGTATAAAATAACATACCTGAAATTCTATTCACAGTATAGATTGAATTCTTGAGTTTTTTTTTTGTATTCACACCCAAGAAATTCTATATAAAATAACATACCTGAAAAATTGTATCGCTATATATACTAGACACTTTTTTTTTTATTTCTGTGATTTTGGAGAAAGCGCAATGGCATCCACCACCAGTTTCAATCGTAAAAATGATAAAACTGAATGTGTTACTTGTGGGAAGCTAATCTCAAGGAACAATTTATCGGTACACAGGGCAAGATGTAGCGAAACAGGTTCGAGAATTAATCGTTCGTTACCTTCTAAGTCTTGTGCTCGATGCGGAAAGATGATCAGCATTACACATTTAAGTAAACATCTTAAAATTTGCAAACCATCGACCGAACGAGGAACATTGAAAAGAAAAATCGATAATTCAGAAACGGAAGCTTCCACTTCCAAACAAGTTAAATTATCCGATGAACGCAAACCAATTAGATCTGCATTCAACCGTCATATTCAGGATTTCTCTTTTACTTCGGAACCAGGCCGGGACATTCTTAGTTTCTTGCGTGAAACGAAAACATCCGTGATAAATATTCTAAAAAATAAATTGGAAAATAATTCTATAAAAGTATACGTTGATCTATTTTCCGAATACGAAAAAGTCGATGGTACAACAAGTATTTTTTATCATCGAACAAAAAACCAGGCTCTTCATTTGGCGAACGTCGATAATTTGGACGAATTTTATTCTGATCTCTCAAATGAACTGGTTAAGAAACACGACGATTTCGAGGCTAAAGGGTCGGGATGGTCTCTGTGTGGAAGTCCTCACACGTTAACCGTTTACGTGAACCGATTCTCGCCTCTTCGCGCTTCCAGCTACGTTCCTCTTCCACCGAACATTCAACACAAGAGGGCTGTGTTAAATATACAGAACAGCGATAAAAAGTGTTTCCTTTGGTGTGTGTTGTCAGAACTTCATCCGATTCATTGGTCAAATCATCCAGAACGGGTTTATCATTACAAACAATACGAGTCCGAGTTTGAAAGTGTAATGTCTGGCATCGAATACCCGGTGACATTGTCGGATATAACAAAGTTTGAAAATCGTGCAGGAAAACGCATCGCTATTAATGTATATTCCTTCACGTCAGATAAATATCTCGTGCATCCCGTCAGGATAAGCGATATCGACGATGACGATGCTCGTGTGATTAATCTTCTTCTTATTTCAAACGACAGCGTTCACCATTACTGTCTCATTCGTTCTCTATCACGTTTGGTCAGAAGTCAAACTACCAAGTATGAACATTGCATCGAAGTTTGCCCGAGATGCCTAACCACATTCAACGATATAAAACAAGTCGATTATCGAAAATACACCGGACGTCAGATTGCTACCGATAAACTTGCCGAACATAAAATATATTGCGGCAACAACAGACCGGTTCGAATGTTGATGCCCGAAAAGAACGAAGTGGAAGAATTCAAGATGCACAAGGCGTTGTCGGAACATCCGGCCATCATCGTTGCTGATTTCGAGGCGTTCCTCAAACCACTCTCGTACTGCGATCCGGATCCCGAAGTTTCTTCCACCACACCTTACCAGCTACACGAACCAAACAGTTTCGGTTACGTTGTCGTGCGACAGGATAAAATAGATGAAGCGTACGTATACCGAGGACACGATGCAATCGAACGCTTCTTCGAAAAGATGATCGAGGAGGTTGGGAAAATTGGATGCATGCTGCGAACATTGAAACCGATGCTTCCGTTATCTGCTATCGAACTTCAAAATTACTACGACACTGTCAAGTGTCCCGTGTGCGATAACCACTTCACAGACGACAATCGTTAAGTGTTTCACCATTCGCATACGGACGGTCGCTTCATAAGCGGAATCTGTAATGCGTGCAACCTCAAAATCCAAAAACCAAAATTCATCCCCATATTCTTTCACAATGGTTCTAATTACGATTTTCATCAATTAATTAGGAAACTTGGATACGACACTCAAAAAATAGATATTCTTGCTCAAAACGAAGAACGATACATCTCTATAAGTAAGAAAGTTATGATTCCCGAGACTAAAAATACCATCGAGATGAGGTTTCTGGATTCATACAGATTTCTCTCTGCCAGCCTGGACGCTCTTGCCAGCAAATTTCGAGACGAACAATTCAAAATTACAAAAGCTAGTTTTCCCAACGTAGACATAGAACTCGTTAGACGTAAAGGGATTTATCCTTACGAATACGTTAGTGATAATTCTAAATTTAACGACGACGCTCTCCCACCTCCAAGAGAATTTTACAGCAGACTCAGAGAGAAAGGAATCACGGACGAAGAATACCAACACGCGCAACTCATGTGGGAGAAATTAGAATGTAGGACACTCGGAGACTACCACGATGCCTACTTAAAATTAGACGTGACGATACTCGCGGATGTTTTTCAAGCGTTCAGAAAAACGGCAACGAATATTTACAAATTAGATCCAGCGTATTTCTACAGTCTACCGGGATTAGCGTGGTCGGCAATGTTATTCCAGACAAAGGTCAAGCTGGAACTGATATCGGACGTGGACATGTTACTTTTCATCGAGAGGGGGATTCGGGGCGGGATGGTACAATGTGTGCAGAGATATGCAAAAGCCAACAACGTGCACATGAAAGAAGATTATGATTCAAATCGAGCATCGAATTACATCTTCTACGCCGACGTTAATAATCTCTACGGACATGCCATGGTACAGAAACTTCCTTACGGGGGATTCGAATGGGCATCAATAGATGTAGAAAATTTCGACGATAGTGAGTATGGCTTCTTCGCAGAGGTGGATATCGAATTCCCCGACCATTTACACGATCTGTTCAGCGATTTACCACCGGCGTCCGAGTTCAAATCTTCGCCTCATTCTAATCAATGCAAGCTTTTGTTGACTCTAGAGGGGAAAAAGAGATACGTTGTTCATTACTCGAATCTCCGATTCTTGATCGGGAAGGGTGCTAAGGTAGCGAATGTTAGAAGAGTCCTCAGGTTTAAACATTCCGAGTGGCTCAAACCGTACATTGAAACAAACACGCAACATAGGACGGTTGCCACTTCCGATTTAGACAAAGATTTTTTTTAAATTGATGAATAACGCGGTGTATGGCAAGACGATGGAAAACGTGCGGAATCACGTAGACGTGAAATTGGTTTCGGATAAAAATAAATGCATGAAGTGGATAGCCGATCCTAGATTCAAGTCGAGAAAAATTTATAACGAGAATTTGGCACTTTTCAACCTAGATATAAAATTGATGAAATTCAGAAAACCAATTTACGTTGGCGCAACGGTTCTCGACTTGTCGAAACTTTACATGTTCGAATTTCATTACGACGTGATGAAACCCTTCTTCAATGATAAGATATCACTTTTGTACACGGACACCGACAGCTTCATTTACAGCATACAAACACATAACCTATACGAAGACATAAAAAATCCTTCCATGCTCGAGTATTTCGATACTTCTGCGTATCCTCAACCCAACAGATTTGGGATTCCTTCCCTCAACAAAAAAGTCCTAGGTAAACTGAAAGATGAATGTAACGGTGATATTATCGTCGAGTTCGCGGGTTTGCGTTCGAAGATGTATGCCATGAGAACAGAGAGTAGCGTCACGAAGAAAGCAAAAGGTGTGGGCAAAAATACGGTGGAGAACAAACTCACCTTCCACGATTACATCGATTGCCTTTACTCACAATCGACGATACTAAGTATAGAACAAAGAATCCAAAGTGTAGACCACGTGATTACAGCAAACGAAGTTAGGAAAGTAGAATTAGATCCGCATGACGATAAAAGATGTATTTTGTCTTGTAGAATCCACACGTTGCCTTGGGGGCACTATCGTTTAGAAATTAGTAAAAATTGTAGGCAATGCAAATGAAAAAAAAAATAAACTTAAACTGTCTCACATACACGATAAGTAACTAGCAAGGACAATGAATCTTTTTGGTTTCCGAAAACAGATCAACATGGAGACTGTACACCGCGCGACGACAGATCTACCTTCCGTGTTAACTAAACTCAATGGTCTACTGATCGTTCACCTCAACAGTATATGGACGAAATTGAATGACGATGTGGGCAAGATGTTTTACGTCTTCAATAACAATTTACATTTCTACGAGATTCCGATCGACGGGAAACTTCAAATCACCGTGAATCCGGAAAACGTAGGCGAAATCAAAATATCTACCGGCAAGAACATTTTTCGAATCAAGCACGACAAGATGCTTTCTAACATTACGTACGATGTTTCTGCAGGAGATTATCTTTACGTTCAACTCCTAGGAGATTACGACAAACTCATTCCTCTCTTCGTAGAATTACGAATCGTCTATCCTATTATAAATAACCGTTTACCAAAAAATGCCTAACGACATTTTCGGCCACACTAAGCGTGTAGACCACGCAGAAGAGATTCTCATGTTGGACGTCCGAATTAAAAAGTTGAGGAGCGATTTGATCTCTTTGCAGGAGACCTTAAACAAAAGTTTAGAGTCGGAAATAGCTACGCTCCAAACGCAATGTCTCGACCCCATTCTGAAAATCGATTCCGAACTGAAAACGCTAATAAAAAATTATGTCGACGTGCCTTCTTACGACAACGTTCAAAATATACAGTTGAGCGTGAGTAGTACAGGTGGCCCGGTTCAACGCCCGAAAATGGCGCTCGGTGGCGCTCGCAGTGTTACCAACTCCTTACTTGAAAAAATCACCAAGGTTTTTGTTTTTGGGTATAACCTAACCTCAAGCAAGGAGCTGGCAACACTGCTTGAGGCTTTTCTCGCAGTGTGGCCAACTCCTCACTTGAAAAAATCACCAAGGTTTGTTTTTGGGTCTAACCTAACCTCAAGCAAGGAGCTGGCAATACTGCTTGAGGTTTGTCTTGCTGTATTGCCAACTCGGGCAAGGCGTAGCCTTTTGGGTGTATGTTAACCTCACAGTGTTGCCAACTCGGCGTAGCCTTTTACGCTGTATAATTTTTTAGCTTTTTTGAGGGGGTTTTGCCAACCCATCCGAAGATTCCACTATATCTTTCACTGGCTAAGCTAACCTACAAATAGTGGCAGTACTGACGAGGCTCGAATTATTATTTGAGGCTCGAATTATTATTTGACGCTCGAATTATTATTTGAGGCTCGAAACGAATCGCTAAATATAAAATAAAATAACAATGCCTATGAACCTGTTTGGCTTCAGGAAGCAGGCTATGGAGGCATTCGCCCAAAGTGCACCGTCGCCACCTGCGAGCTTGGACCTGTTGCCCTCCCTATTGTCTAAACTCAACGGTTTGTTGATTATACACTTGAATAGCATCCTGACCCAGTACGACGAGGATGTGGGCAAGACTTTCTACATATTCAACAACAACTTGAATTATTACCAGTTCCCCATCTCCGGCAAACTGCAGTTTGACATGAATCCCGAGAATAAAGGAGAGTTGCCAACATTTTACTCGAAAAGTCACCAAGATTTTTGTTTTTGTCTAACCTAACCTAAAGCGAGGAGCTGGCAATTCTGCTTGAGGCCTTACAGTGCATAAAGCAATTTGCCAACCTACTGGTACTTTTGCCATAGTTTTTTACAAAAAAAAAAAAAAAAGAGAGAGGGAAGAGTTAAACAACCGGCAGTATTGCCAACATCTATCTACAGCTTTTTTACTTGGCAAGGGTTTAGCCAATTTAGCAAGGAGTGCCGGCAACAAATATATACTGCCGTAAAAGAGAAAGAGATGGATGGATAGCAACACAGTATGTGTGTGCGTGTGTGCGTATAATATGTAGTATTATTAACTAGAGTGTGTTGGCAACCCATCTGCAACTAAAAAAGATAGAGATACCTATTGCTGTAAGATAAAGAGAGAGACTAAGCTGGCAACAGTGGTGAGCGAATACGTATTATTTCCAAGTCCCGGGCAACACTGGCAACATCAATTGCGGTTCAGTATTGCCAACTCACCTCAAGAATATTTCACCATATGATATTTTACAGGCGAAGCTAACCTACGAATGGGAGTTGGCAATACTGACTAGTGGAGGTAGCCAGGGCTGCGTCCGAATTAGCAACAGATGTTACCTAGAGCGCTGTTCCATCCGGGACTCAGCCAATCTCTGTTGTCCGAATTTGCGGTAGACGTGGAGTTGGAGGGAAGAGCAGAGAGGCGCGACAGATGCATGCTTGAATTTGCTGTGACGCTGCGCTTGGCAGCCATATTCTAATTTTTTTTTTGTACAGACAATATTTACTGATTAGAGGATGTAAAACTCAGTTATATTTTAATATTTTATCGATAATACTGAATGCAGAAAAATTGTAAATGATGAAATAGTGTGTTATATTTTTAATATGAGTAGTAAATAGGTGGAAATTATTGTCATGTTTGTTTGCGCCCCAGAGCGCGGTGGGTGAAGTTCGGGCTGATACCTGGCGGGAAAAGTGACAGCCGTACTACAAGGGGACATGCAGATTCGGACGACTTGGACGTGACTTCGACGGCATGCGAGAGCAACGGGAGAGAACGGGATGGAGTGCTTGCCAATCCGGACACGGCTTTTTCTCTCGGGAACGATGTGCCACACACACACGCGCGCGCCTATTTATCTATCATGGGTAGATCATGTTCTGCGCATTTATTTGTTGCGCTGACACAGCGTGATGAGTAAATGCTTTTTTTTTTATTTTTGAAGTATGAATGCATTTTATCGTAATCTTCCAAGTCTCGGGGACACCAATGTTTGTATATCGCGATTTTTGTAAACCTCTCTCGGGAACAATGTGCCACACACACACACACACACACACCAACATTGCTGTAAGATGAGGAGGGAGAGAGACCTATAGCTGGCAACAGTGGTGAGCGAATACGTATTATTTCCAAGTCCCGGGCGCCAATGTATATCGGGATTTTTGTAAACCTCTCTCGCGGGAACGATGTGCCACACATGTGTGCGCGTGCTTTTTATTATTTTTGTATTGTGATGCAAACAAACAAATAATAATTTTTTTTATTTTTTAGGATTTCTGGCCTCTATAACCTCGCCAGGGTGCGTGGGTGCTCAACACCAGTTCTAACGGTCATAGCTATCAAAAGCCTAATGCCTCTGTAGAGTTTTGTGAGTTATTATTTTTTTAATTTGCGCATTGAACTAACTTATATTGGATTTTGATCGTAGTGTGCAGTGTTAATTTGATCAGAGGTGCCTTATTGGCTGGATTGTTGTTATTCTGCAGCACTGTTGAGGTGAAATCCAAATTGTACATGTGCTTGTCGAAATGTTTTTGTATGCGTGGAAGAGTGTGCTTGGACCAGTAGGGAAATTTATTTTTCGCACCGAGGTCTGTCGCGAAAGTCTTCGTGCTTGAATTATGCGAGAGAGTTGTTGTCGAAGATTCGTCCAATAGGAGTTGGCAACACTGACTAGTTGCTTCACAATTTTTTTGTTTTTTAAATATATGATATTTCACAGGTGAGGCTAACCTACAAGTTACAAGTTGACGGCGTAATCTTCTATAAGATGATAAGTATGCAATAAGATGAAGAAGATGCTAACTGGCAATAGCGGTGTTAATGTTTCTAGTTTTCTACCCCCTCTCACCGGGCTTCCTCCCTCTTATGGTGTAGTGGTATTTAAGGATTCGATACTTGCACAAGTGGTTTTTGAAACTGTAGGTCCACCCCTGATTAGTCTTACTTACAGGGGACTCTTGTAAACACTACGAGGACGAAAAAAAGCATATTTTTGTTTTTCTACATGTATGTATGTATGTAATGCGATTTGTGTGGGGGTCAAAATTTTGAATTTACGGCTTAATTAATCTGCATGAATGCTTAATGTTTGATTTTTCTTATTTCTAGTTTGATATGAGATATACACAATTTTATTTTTTGAAGTACAGTTAATATTACCTAGTTTGGGTTAAGCTGTAACATACAACTAGCGATCGACACGACCACCTGACACACAGACAGAGAGAGTGTGAGTAAATTCAAAGTGTGATTTATTGTGAACTAAACTAACCTCACTTACCTACCTACATATAGTCTTACAGGTAACTCAAAAAGCAGAAAGTAGTACATAGCATGACAAGTCGATCTATCGTAAACTAAACTAACCTCACTCGCCCATTCACATATAGCCTTACAGGTGACTCAAAGGCAGAAAGGCAGCTATATCACTTGTAAGGGTCAACACACAAGATTTATTGCAAACTAAATTAACCTACGACATAAGCCATGGACACATCTTCCAGATAGGGTATAAGCAACTCACCTTTTGCAATTGTATAACGGGGAAAATTAACCTACAGCTGGCAACACTGTTTGAGTTGCTTTCGACGAGCCAAACTCAAATAGGCTAAAGCTAATCTTCTACAGCTAGAAGCTTGAAACATATACCCTCGCAGAGTATGCCAACTTACCTTATGTAAAAATATTACCTAGTACGGTTAAGCTGTGACATACAACTAACGATCAACACGACCACCTGACACACATACGGAGAGAGTGAGACAGCTTATATGCAATATATTCCTACACATGTACTGGGTTTAAAAGGTAATTTGCAACAACTATTTTATTCACTCCCTATCAAAATCTTCTAACCACATGTTTTTGACACTTGCCGCCAGAACATGGTGGTTTTAGACTGTAAATTCAACCCGATTATTCTATTTGTGCATGATGCCTGCATTTGGAATATTTTATTCTTGGCATACGGTATTTTGCGTGCTCCAGTAACCTTGCGCTCGATTCACGGAAGCTATGACGTGTATTTCCTGTTTCGCGAACATGCGAGAATTTTTCACAATAGATAATATATTGCAAGAGCGAGTTGTTTGTGTATATAAATCTAGTTTTGGAAATAGACATGAATATAATGTCAAAAATTATTGCATAACTTAAAAATATTGATATTTATTGCACTAGCAAAGGTAAATGTGGAATGCCCCGGCCCCTCAGCTGTTAGGTTAAACACCATAAAAATTTTATTACTGATAGCAAGCATTCTCATATCGACAAAACAGATCTAGTAATGAGCTGTCTTGCAAGTCTCCCGAGTGAAGGAATATGATGCCACTATAAACTGTAAACAAGATATGCAGCCCCTCGCATGAGATGTACGAGGCTTATGAACCTCGACCTATAGAGTTGTACAATGGATGTTTTTTTTTTTTAAGCATAGCGGTGTGTTTTCGTTTATTTCAATGTCATCGAGCGGGCATGTAAAGAAGGGGAGAGAAAAAAAAGGAGGAGGGGTTATAACGGATAATTCATATTTCGATTTCAATATTTTTGCTAGTCACGATTCACCTGCTATCTAGAAGGACACTGGACGAAGGCTAAAAGCGAGTGAAGGAGAGAAATGTTATTTTTTTTATCTTTTTGATTGTGTGTGATGAAATAGTTTTAGATAATAATAGTAGGCTAATAGAATTGTAGAAAACGGCTGTATCGTGATGCGAGGCTGAAAGCAATTTCGAAAGCAGTCTCGGGCATCTTCGCGTTCAGCCAACAAGGAAAATGCACATGGAGGGCGCAACGGTATTGTCCATGGATGGTTTTTCTGAATAAACATACATATCAGTTTTTGCAGTCTCCAGATGGGACCGGAGCTTTTGTTTTGGTTGGACAAGGGGGTTCAGATAAATACATGGACATCAAAATAAAAGAAAAAAAATTTACTCCACTGCTCACATGTATTGAGTCTTCCAATAACACACCTCGCGGGGGCGTACCTACATGTATGCAAAATATAGTTAATGTCTTATTTCTCGAACCTGTGGTCTGTAGATTTGCTTTTGTTGGCAACAGAAACAGAAAAAATGGCACCATGTTATTGAATACTGATATGGGTGTACTGTAATCATAACAATTTTTCTAGTTAAAAATCTAT
Source organism: Lepisma saccharinum (assembly GCF_977018435.1). Classification (NCBI taxonomy): domain Eukaryota; kingdom Metazoa; phylum Arthropoda; class Insecta; order Zygentoma; family Lepismatidae; genus Lepisma; species Lepisma saccharinum. The sequence goes on along the minus strand of NW_028143111.1, from coordinate 3,621 downwards.
GTCGAAAAGTAATGTTGGGTGACTTGTCTGTGTTGGGTCTTATTAACAACTACACAGCTGTACCTGCACAACTCATCGACTACAAGGTAACAATGTTAGGAAATGTGTGCGTGGCTCCGAGAATACAATTTAAAATCACTAATGTGGCATGAACCCCCTCCACTTGTGTGTATTTGAATATGCGAAAATTAGACATTTTGAATAATCGATGAGAACAATCACAAAATCAGGTTGCACCTGTATGACGTGTTCAAACTTCAGACGATTTTTGTTAATCTACAAAAGCCAAGTGTGAACGGAGATTACAACGAAAATTGGGGGAAAAGAAAAGAAGCGAGGCTATTTTGGCTAATGGTAACGATGAGGATGAATAATGGTTGTTTTGATAAAATTGACGAAGTCAATATGCCTAGCCTAAAATAAAATTCAACAATTAATGTTAAACATTTGCCACTCTGAAATGGCGACGGCTATCATCATAATATCACTTGTTTCTAACCTGTTCATATTGGCCCTCTCTCTACCCCTCCATAAATTCGATTCGAAAGGCACAATCATTCCAGTTCTTGAATAAGACTCGCATATGCCCTCAGAAAAAACAAGAGAAGAAATAAATAAATCAAGTCATGTATATTCTTCATCCCCCCCAATTTTCTTCCACAACACCGCACGAAGCCTCGAGTTTCGGATATTGTTGTTGTGCGACAGGATAGGATAGATGAACCGTATGTTTACCGAGGACCAGACGTAATCAAACATTTTTTTGAAAAGATAGTTGAAGAGGTTGAGACCATTGGTAGCCTCTTACGCGAATCGAAACCAAATGCTCCTATTATCCAGCGATGAACTTCAATCTCACAATAACATTGAAACGTGTCCGGTGTGCGATCAAAGGTTTTACCGACGAGAACCGGAAAGTAATTTCATCATAATTATTTCACCGGAAACTACATCGGTGGAATCTGTAACATAATGTATTTATGTATGTGTTTGACAATCATATATCACTTACTAGAACAATTTTCACATTGTTTTCACTATGTAAGATGATATTTTATTTATATTTACGATAAAATAGAGGTTTGGGTGTAATAACAGTTTTTATTAATTAATTTAGAGATGTATTTTTTATTTGTTGAGTTAATGATTAGGTTAATTTGTTATTTTCTCGCGAAAAAAAAGAGGGGACCACAGCTGAAAGAAAATACACAACTTGTATTATTGAGGTCAAGAGTTTGTTTTAACATCACTTTTTGCACACATAGGCTAATCACGACTCGGGATATGTTTAAAATGGAATCTGAAACATTGATTATGCGACCTGACTGGAACTCGGAATAGGACACACTGATTACAAAACGTCGATATATTACCACTTGGTAAGAAATTGAAGTGTTTCAATTCACACACACACTCACAATTTAAAACAACTAAACTGATCGCAGGCCTAACTGGTGGCTGGCATACACAACTATCCATCCACCAGTTGTCTTCTGAGGCGTGTGTCTCGATGAGTGTCAACAACCTCCATTGTGAAGTAAAATCTGTAGGGGTAACATCACTCTCCAATTACAATGTTGGCAAACTTTCCAACTTCATCGTGAACGACGACAAAGGTATCGGCTACCTGATAAAAATTATCAACACGCTGCCTCCGAGATTCTGGAACGTTGCCGAAGGAAAGGGACTCGTGAACGACATCATCAACAAGTTATTTTTCGAGATGCATTTACCTGGCTACCAATACTGCGAACCGGGTACCAAACTCGAGAAAAGATTGGAGAGAGGAGACAAGGGTGTGAATCCGTTGGACGCGGCATGCAAAGATTAACGATATTGCTTACAATACGCACACGAATTTGGATGCACGTCACGAAGTAGACAAGAAATTGGAGCATGTCGTTTTCAGGAGGGTCATGAGCAGAGACGTTTTTTTTTTTTGTTTTTTTTTTTGGGAGAAAAAGTTGTAGCATTGGGCATCACTATCGCCATGAACACGAAACAAAAATTTGGATGGGGAATCCTACCTAGAGTTATTTTTAACTGGCAACGAGGTGATCTTGGTCAGCACGACGAACCCTCAGCTGTTATAGAAGATATCTGAAACCAGCTTACACTAGTTACTTATAGCTCCCCCAATTTTCTCACGATGGTGGGTTGCTACCGGCCCTATACGTAGGCCGGATAAATTCCGACCAGAGCCGGATTCGAACCTATGCCGTCTCGCAGCGAACAATCTCAAGACGAGTGAACGCCGTAACTCGCTCAGCTACGGAGGTGGACTCTCTCTCTCTCTACTCTTTCTCTAATTTTCATCATTATTGTTAAAATTAATCCAAGAGAAAATATATATTTTGTGTTGACATGGGAAATATGTAATAAAAAAATGCATGATCAATAGTTAAGGTCAAAATCTGAATAAACAGTGAGGGTGATACACGCAAGCTTCCAGGCATGTGATTTGCACAGAATTAAATATAAAATGAGAGATGGAAGGTTTTTGTTACTATTAGAATTTAAGGACGGAAAATATGTACAGCGAATGAATACTACGTTTGACTAATCGTGAAGATGAGTATTACAGTATGTTTTTATCGTTCTTATATAAACGTTGAAACGTTTAAGAACGTATAAGAACGTTTACCGAAACGTTTCAACATTGTTGAAACGTTTCGGTAAACGTTCTTATACGTATAAGAACGTTTCAACGTTTATATAAGAACGATAAAAACGTACTGTGATACTCATCTTCACGATTAGTCAAACGTAGTATTCATTCGCTGTACATATTTTCCGTCCTTAAATTCTAATAGTAACAAAAACCTTCCATCTCTCATTTTATATTTAATTCTGTGCAAATCACATGCCTGGAAGCTTGCGTGTATCACCCTCACTATTTATTCAAATTTTGACCTTAACTATTGATCATGCATTTTTTTATTACATATTTCCCATGTCAACACAAAATATATATTTTCTCTTGGATTAATTTTAACAATAATGATGAAAATTAGAGAAAGAGTAGAGAGAGAGAGAGTCCTCCTCCGTAGCTGAGCGAGTTACGGCGTTCACTCGTCTTGAGATTGTTCGCTGCGAGACGGCATAGGTTCGAATCCGGCTCTGGTCGGAATTTATCCGGCCTACGTATAGGGCCGGTAGCAACCCACCATCGTGAGAAAATTGGGGGAGCTATAAGTAACTAGTGTAAGCTGGTTTCAGATATCTTCTATAACAGCTGAGGGTTCGTCGTGCTGACCAAGATCACCTCGTTGCCAGTTAAAAATAACTCTAGGTAGGATTCCCCATCCAAATTTTTGTTTCGTGTTCATGGCGATAGTGATGCCCAATGCTACAACTTTTTCTCCCAAAAAAAAAAAAAACGTCTCTGCTCATGACCCTCCTGAAAGCGACATGCTCCAATTTCTTGTCTGCTTCGTGACGTGCATCCAAATTCGTGTGCGTATTGTAAGCAATATCGTAATCTTTGCATGCCGCGTCCAACGGATTCACACCCTTGTCTCCTCTCTCCAATCTTTTCTCGAGTTTGGTACCCGGTTCGCAGTATTGGTAGCCAGGTAAATGCATCTCGAAAAATAACTTGTTGATGATGTCGTTCACGAG